>NC_083462.1:443871-509841 GCF_030014155.1 Tachysurus vachellii | reverse complement strand
AAGTTATCACTAACACTTAATTGCAGTTCTTGCTACTAAGGGTGAACCAACCAGTTATTAGGTTTAGGGGGCAAATACTTTTTCACACTGGGCCGTGTGGGTTTGGATTTTGTTTTCTCTTAATAATAAAAATTCTTCATTTAAAAACTGCATGTTGTGTTTACTTGTTATCTTTGGCTAATATTTACATTTGTTTGATCTGAAACATTAAAGTGTGACAAACGTACATAAAAAATCAGGAAGGGGGCCAAGACTTTTTCACACCACTGTATATTAAACATTTTAGTAGCTTTTTGTTACAGGAGGTAGAATTTAACATAAACCTAAAACATCTTTTTTTTTAAGTGAAAAAATGGGGAAAACTTTCATAGTTCTACATTTATGAATAAAAAATAATTAAGTTGTAAAGAAAATAAATATTCATATTGCTTCTTAAAACTGAGAAACACAAACAAAACATCCTTAAAATAAAGCTCTTCATATATGGAGCCTACAGAGACCTGGGAAATGTCTTGCCACAGTTTCCTTGTATGATCACAATGATGTAAAATAGACTTTGGTTGTGAATCACAAGGTGAACTACACACAGTAGCCCCGCCTCTCACAGGACTGTAGCCAATCACAGTGTAGGATTGCGTGGCGTTACAATCCGTGGCCACTCAGATTTCAGAGTTTATTTAAACGTAACCACGCCTCCACACTGTCCTCTGTTCAGTGTTCAGCTGAAAGCGAAAGTAAACCAGTCCGACATTTTGTTGTGAATCTGTTCAACATTTCAGACGTGAAATGGCGTTAATGTGCTGAAACTTGCTGCTGTTTCTGTAACTGAAGTTGGGAGATTTATATCGCGGTAAGTGTTTATTTATTTATCTAAATGACTATTATATATTTGATAGAAGTTTTAAATGAGAAATATCCGAACAGGTTCAGAAGCTGATCTCAGACCTGCTGCAGTCCAGCACCGTTTCTACTGCTACTGTAAGTCCATTTACACCTGAACTGAGCTTTATTTACATTATTACAGATTATATGTCTGAAATCATGGCTGAACAGAGCTTTAATCGTGTAGAGAAAAAATCATTAACTCTTCTAATAATGACATGTTTGGGTATAAAGACCTAGAAAAGGATTCAGTTCTAAACATCAGGACAGTATTTCAGTCAACATTATGATTATTTTGTTGGCGTATCTCTTATGTAAATATATACATAAACATATCAAATATATTAGTCACTGATTAAATCATGTTCTTCATGTAAAACTTCACATTCATTTTAGAAGCTGAATTAGAATTAATTTTCACCCCCATGAGAACCTTGTTGTTCGTTTCTACAGACTGCAGTCATGTCTGACCCCAGTGACGTTCAGATCACCTTAATAGGAAAAACTGGTGTTGGAAAAAGTTCTGTGGGAAACACCATCCTCGGTGTGGACAGATTCGCTCGAGGTTTTGGCTCTTCATCAGTTACCAGACCATGTCAGATGGAGAGAGCTGTGATTGGACACAGGAGAGTGACCGTTGTTCTACACATGAAGAAGATCTTGTCAGTGAGATAGACCATAGTGTGACATTACCTTCTCCAGGAGTTCATGTGTTTCTCTATGTGTTAAAACCCACCACATTTACACAGCAGGAGGCAGAAACAGTGTCACAGTTTAAACAGACCTATGGAGAGGAAGTGTTTAGATACACAATAGTCCTGTTCACACATGGAGATCAGATTCAACATGAAGACATGAGTAGGTTAATCTCACAGAATGAGCTCTTGATGAATTTAGTGAGAGACTGTGGTGGGAGATTTACTGTGTTAAACAATGACGCTCCAGCAGACAGAGAACAGGTTTATTATCTACTGGATATTATAGACAGAATTGTGTCTGATCAGGAGAACCGCTTCTACACGCTGGAGATGCTGCAGGAGGCATCGAGGAGAGCTGAAGAACAGATAAGTTTAGAACAACAGCGCAGTCAGGAAGAAAGTGCTAGAATAACTTACCAAATGGAATTAGAGAGAGTATGAACGGAACTGTTAAAGGCAAAAGCAGCAAATGAAGAAGCATCTAAGTACAGTAGTGAAGATGAGAACACCATGGAGGATGGAGAGCAGGGGCTTAGCAAGAAACTATCTGACCTAAAAAATACAATTAATGTACAGTTTGTTAATCAGCTGAAATATTTGTGTGTAATTGCAGTTTTCTCTCTATCTATGGGATTTGTGTTCAGCAGAGGCTCTGCAGACAGATGGATGTTTGTACATGGCTGTGGTTTGGGAGGGTCAGCAGCAGCTTTGGGACTGATTACAGGAAAGCTCTGGGGTCTGATATGGAGAAGTCAGTTAAAGATGTCTTGCTCATCACCTCAAGAGCGTCCTAAAGTTTTCTATCAGTGCTTGAAAAAAAGGCTTTGTTGTCGTCTGTGGTGGTTTATTTGGGTCATCTGTAGGCTTCGCTGTTTCAGACCAGACACCAGTGATACTGTTAGCAGCGCTAGCTGGAGCTGTTGGAGCTTACACTGCAATGCACAGGGGACAGTAAACATTATACTGAATATGAATCTACACTAGCAGTATAAAGGTGAGACGTGTTGTGACTGTGAGATCTGTGAGGTTCAGTCACTAATCACTATAAAACATCTACAGAAATCTACTGAACACTTTCACGTCATCTGTATAGAATTGTTCTAGACATACAAAAGCACTCAGTATCCCTCTCCCTGATTATATTAGTGATTATTATACCTACCTGTGGTGATGTACTTGTTTTATGTCAGTAATATGATGTGTTTGATGCAGTCGTCACTCTTCTCTTTGTTATTTTGTCATTACCTCATGGATAAGCTGGTGAGGGTTCAGTAGGAAGAAACATATCCATGGCAATATCCACAGCCTAGAAGAGCTGGTGTGAACATTCATGAAGTTCAATATCAATAAATTCAGCTGTTATTTTTCTCTCATCTTTTTTTGCATGTGTGTTTTTTTCTGTTTTATTTAGTTATCTACTGGAATCTTAATCATTTCACTGTGGAAATCAAGATAGACACAAACCACTGTACAATACAGAACACACCCTGGGTTGAGGCAGGAAGTCTCTCTCTCCTGTGTGTGTGTGTGTGTGTGTGGAGAGAGATATGATGGTATCACTGCTGCTATCACTTCAGATAGAACAGAAACTGATCTCTTGGATGATCCTCAAGATTAAATTTAATTTAAACTGTAACTGAGACTATAAACTTTTTCATTATACCTAAAGGTGGTGTGTGTGAGCCTCAGTGAACAGATCTGATATAAACAATAACATTCCAAATAAATATAAACATGAAGAGGAACAAGTGTGTGTCAGTCTGCAGCAGATACAGTGTATACACACACACACACACACACACACACACACACACACTAGTATTGTCACACAATATAGTCTTAAAACTATATATTATACTTTAATCTGTTCTATATACAGATTGTTAAAGATTACAATAAAATATGGTTCTAAAACTAAAGCATTTATAATAAAGTCATCTTTGTGAAGTTCCTCCTTATTTCTATAACACACACAAATAATGATATTTCAGGAAATCTACTGTGGTTATAGAAATCTGTATATAATTATAATAAATTATAATAAATAAATGACAGTATTACTACTGACAGTAATGTTTTATTAGTGCACACATCATTAGTACACATCATGTTGAGAGACTTGACACATTTATTAAGATACAGATTTAAAATGATTCTATTCTGTACACTGGCCGTAAACCTGCCACTGCACAGCTGAGGAAAAGAAACACAATATAGATTCTACTCACACATAAACACCTATTATTATTATTTTTCTCACTGATTATATAAAGACTATATATATGAACTCTACAGTGTTCACTAACACATTTTATTACAGTACACAGGATTATACATTTTAGGTTATAGGTGATTTAGACAGGATTTGTAAAATTCAGTATAACAATCTAAATGAAATCTGATTTAATATGAGAGAATAATTCAGACAGAGTAACCAGGTCTGGTGTTCATTCTAATCACAAGTCTTATTTCAGATCATCTACTTTTTATTTTTAGAATCACACAAATAATTTACACCTTCGACTATAGCACAAACACCAGCACCAACAGCAGCACCAACACCAGCAGCAGCAGCAACACCAGCACCAGCAGAGGCAACACCAGCAGCAGCAACACCAGCAGTAGCACCAGCACCAGCAGCAGCAACACCAGCACCAGCAACACCAACACCAGCAGCAACACCAGCAGCAGCAACAGCACCAGCAGTAGCACCAGCACCAGCAGCAACAACAGCACCAGCAGTAGCACCAGCACCAGCAGCAACAACAGCACCAGCAGTAGCACCAGCAGCAACAACAGCACCAGCAGTAGCACCAGCAGCAACAACAGCACCAGCAGTAGCACCAGCAGCAGCAACAGCAACAGCACCAGCAGTAGCACCAGCACCAGCAGCAACAACAACAGCACCACCAGCAGCAACACCAGCACCAGCAGCAGCAACACCAGCAGTAGCAGTAGCACCAGCACCAGCAGCAGCAACACCAGCACCAGCAACACCAGCACCAGCACCAGCAGCAACAACACCAGCACCAGCAGTAGCACCAGCAGTAGCACCAGCAACACCAGCACAATAAACAGCAACAGCACCAACACCAGCACAAACAACACCAACAAGAGCTGCAAGAATCCATTTATGATATTTCACATAAAAATTCTTCAAAAATGAGCTATTTGCCTCTTTTTCCTCTTCCACTTTCTGTTTTATTTCCTGTTGCACTTTCTGTTTTATTTCCTCTTCCACTCTCTGTTTTATTTCCTCTTCCACTCTCTGTTTTATTTCCTCTTCCACTCTCTGTTTTATTTCCTCTTCCACTCTCTGTTTTATTTCTGCTGTTTTCTTTCTGTTTTCTTTTTTTATTTCCTCTTCCACTCTCTGTTTTATTTCCTCTTCTGCTCTCTGTATTATTTCCTCCTCCACTCTCTGTTTTATTTCCTCCTCCACTCTTTGTTTTACTTCCTCTTCCTCTCTCCTCACCCTCTTCTCCTCCTCCTGTCTGAGTCTGGCTGCTTCCTCAAACATCTCATTGGAGTAACAGGTTCCTCCGTTCTTCTCCACCATCCTGTCTATCTTCTGCAGTAGCTCACTGACCTGCTCTCTGTTTGTCAGCTCTTTATTATTAAAGACATGATATCCACCTCCACACTGCTGGACAAGGTCACTTAAAGTCTTGTTCTCTTTAATGAGTGTCTCTACATTTTCTCCATCTAACTGGTCTCCATGGGTGAAGAGAACCATTGCATATTTCCTCACTTCATCTCCAAATAAGTTTTCAATTAGCTGAATAATGTGTTTTTCCTGTTCTGTGTACCTAATATTCAGTGGCAGAACAATGAGGAGAGTGTGAGGTCCTGGACTGGACAAATAGATACTCCTCCCTATCTCACAAGCTGTTTTTACAGGATCAACAGATGTGTCTAAGAGACCTGGAGTATCAATCACACACACGTTCCTGTCCTCAACATGGCCATGATGAGCTTCACTCTTGCTGGTGATAGAGTTCATGCTGAATTTAGATCTGAATTTCTCCTCTCCCAGGATGGTGTTTCCTGTAGAGCTCTTCCCCCATCCAGTTTTCCCTAACAGCACAATCCTCAGGTCAGAACTGCTGCTGGTGGTCTGTGGTTTTTTTCTCTGCAGATGTGATGCTGATTGAGGAAAATAAAATGTTTAGATCTTCAAAAAATGAAAACTGTAAAATTTTACATAATTTAAAAATAATACTCAATGAGACATGAATGTCTCGGTGAACTGTCTGTCTGAAGTAATAGATTTCAGTAGAATTACTCACCAGTATTAAATAATTTATTGCTCACTTTCACTAGAAGGTTTTTACTTATGAATAAAAACTCACCAGATTTAAAAAATTTCTTGACAACTATGTTCAGAAGGTCTTTAGCTTGGTCACTTTTTATATTGTTGTTGAAGACGTGGTGTCTGTAACTGTATCTCTTCATCAGCTCCATCAGAGATTCTGTATTAATGATGAAATTCTCTATGGTCTGTTCCTCTTCCTCTAGTTCATCTCCTCCAGTGAAGAGGATCCAGGTCTTTTCCAGACGCTGTGGTCCTAACAGAAGCTCGGTTTTCTGCACAGCTTTCAGATCTTCCTCAGTAAATCTATCTGCCCTGATGACCAGTAGATATGTACAGACGTCTGATTCTGACTCACATGAGCTGAAGGCCTTCTGACATTCCTGTATGACCTGATCATCACTCAGCTCAGTGTTACAGAACCCTGGAGTGTCGTAAACAGTAACTGGGAGACCAGAAACTGTACAGTGTTCCATCTGAACATGTTTAGTGACAGAGGTTTGACTTTTCTGTGAGGTGAAAGCTCTTTGTCCTAATATGGTGTTTCCTGATGCACTTTTACCTGAACCTGATTTTCCCAACAAGATGAAATTAAACTGTGGTGGTGACATCTTACTGATGTGGCTCATCTTCATCAGACTGTAGAAGACCTGTTTACTGGAGAAGAAAACACACATACACAGACATACACACACACACATACACACACACAGACACACAGACAGACAGACAGACATACACACACACACACAAATACACACAGACACAGACACACACACAGACACACACACACACACACACACACACAGACACACACACACACACACACACACACACACACACACACTAGTTTATTCCCTAACTTATTATTGTTAGATTTATAATAAAACCCTTAACACAATGTAAGTCCTGTATCTGAGGAGTTTCTCCTTCTGTAGATTCTCCTGCTGCTAGCAATCAAACACACAATAAAGCTGATCTTTACATTGTGTTGTGTTTTTATCAGTAACTTTATTAAAAACTCTACATTTAATCTTCTTCTAACATTTCTATGTTTTTCTGATTGGGTTTTATTTAACAGATAAAATGTCTTCCGGCTTTTCGGTGCTGCAGCTTATTTTTGTCACGCAGCTGAAATAAAAACCTGAAAATATGCGATTTGGTAAAATACACATTAAAATACACATTAAAACATACATTAAAGTTTAAAATCATTCATAAAACGATTTATAATAACTTACCGTCTAAGGTTATATTTCAGACCAAACTTTTGTTCTTTTGTGAACGTCGAGTTGTTCAGAAACACTTTCACTTCCTCACTACAGTGTGTTTATGTGTCGTTCACGAACGAATCAATTCATCGAACCGACTCTTTTGTAGTGGAGAGTCGACTCTTACGTCTCTACTATTCCCTTGTTATTTGAAGCCACAAATCCACACCCACAGTATTAGTTACTGTGATGTATTGAATATTCTCATACTGACTACAAAATAATGTACAGAGTAAAAACAGGGTCCTCATTTATTAACCATCTATACATGTGGTTTTGTGTGTAAACCGTGTGTGTGTGTGTGTGTGTGTGTGTAAACCGTGTGTGTGTGTGTAAACCGTGTGTGTGTGTAAACCGTTTGTGTGTGTATGTTTACATGCACAGAATGATGTATATTATGTTTTTCTCATTTGTGCAGATGTGTACATTTCCCACACACATTAACGTGTGTGTGTAGTACCTGTGTAGAAGTACCGAAAGGTTTAATTAAATAATGACAGAACGCTGCAGTGATGACTTCCGTGACGGTGTATTAATTTAGAATCAACATGAATGTATACATAGCAAAAACCCATTATCTGACACTATCAATACATGTGTGTATCGCTGCTTCTTCACTGTAGTAACCAGAAATACAAACAGAACTGACTTCCTTAGCTCCACATGCTCTTTGCAAGAATAGGATACTCTGAAACATAAATATAATCAAGTATGCACAATGTTAATACTTCCTCTTAAACTGAGATAAAAGAATCAAATCATCTGAAACAATATAATTATACTTTCACTAACATTAATATTTTAAATATTCATAACTGATAGCGTCTCTCACGTTGACCACGAGGTGCCCATACTACACATGTGCTCAGGCCTGCTAGCTCATGACACATTATCAAAAGTGTAATACAAACAAGTTTTGAAACAGTTTCTAACACACTTAACTCGATAGTATTGCATTAAATAGTGTTTGCTTTTAAATAAGTGTCTTAATTTGCAACTACTGTACCTGTGTAGAAGTACCGAAAGGTTTAATTAAATAATGACAGAACGCTGCAGTGATGACTTCCGTGACGGTGTATTAATTTAGAATGAAGCGCATCGGGGGCGTCACCTAGTGGCGCGCGATGACGTCATCACGCAGGTGTGTCAAATAATTAGGATACTTAATCCAATAAATGTGCTAAATTAAACACCTATTTTATGTAAAGTACGACTTGAAAATCAAACACTATTCAATGAATACTAATGTGAATACTACAAAAATAAATGTAACATTTTTATAATACATTTAAATGTGAACTTTTGATAACACATTCAGTATCACACTCTCCCCTCCATGAAAAGATGTCGTCCCGACATCGAATTACTAAGTCACATATATGCCCAATTTACAGTACTTAACCTATTTCAACTTTACCCAGCAGGTGTCTACAACATAAAATATTACAAAATAGTCATCACATATTACTTGTACATTCTCCTTTTTTTCCAAGCATACATTCACAATTGTGATATTGCTCATTTCAACTTACAAAAGTCCTTATTTCTTAATAGACAATAGGCACTTTTTTTGTAAATAGTTCCATGCGGTAGGTCTAGAAAAAAAGGGAGCCATATGCAAACTCTATTCATTTGCTTTAGCAAGAAAAATATGACAGAGTCCTTCGAGAGAAAAAAACGATTCAACCAGTGTCAATGAGGGAAGTCTCAGAATGATTCGAAGTGTCCACAGGTTTAAAACCGCACAACAGTCCATTACTTTCCAAAATCTGAGAACAGTCCATTATTTTAGTTTTGCAATAGTGTCTCACTGTAGCAATAAACAGTCCCTGGGTAATGTTCTGTATAGTGACATCTCATGCCTTCAACACAGGCCATACGGTGACAAGATAGAGGGTGAAACTGTATGTGGTAGTGCAATTCGAAGTTAATAGCACACATATGTAGGCTGGGGGTAACGAAGGGGTGTTGATGACCAGGGTGTCACAGCTGTCATTCCACTAGATGCAAAGTGTGGGTAGGGGTTGTTGCCAATTATCCGCATAGTGTAGCATGATGGGGACCCAAGATTGTCATAGGTAAACTTTCTAGGTGGTCGTCGGTTTCTCCTGGTGAACTGGTACCCGTTTTCCTCCTCAGTGGTCCTGTCTCTGGGCCCAGGTGATCCAGCTGCTTCAGTAGAAGGTAAGTCTTGTTGCATGAGGTCAACAGTTGGTTCATTTTCCAGTTCTATTCTTATGTCAGGTGCGGACTCTGAAAGATCTATTTCTGACTTTGCTGGGTGAGATTGTGGCCTTGGTTTCACCACTGATCGAGGCGCAGAAGTTACTGACGGTTGTGGTAACACATTTCTGTTCTTTAGGCAGTCACTGCTTTCTGGTGGCCTGGTCTGAAACGGCTCCACTTGAAAGTAGTACTCATCCTCTTCACTTTCATTATCATACCCTGCTTCACATTCTCTTCTCTGGGCGGGCTGAGTTTGGCTATTTCTTTGTTGGTGTTTTTGCTTTGATTGGGTACTCGGGGTTGGTGTAATATCCAGAGGTAAGTAATCGCAGGGAAGAAGATGATTACGGTGCAACACTCGTGATCGACCTTTACTCTGCTCAGGTTTCACTTCATAGATTGGTACATCATTGGCAACTTGGCGTAAAACAACATGGACCTCGTTCTCCCAGTAATTTCGAAGTTTTCCCGTTCCGCCCCTTGGAGTCAAGTTTTTCACAAGAACCCTACTACCTGGAATAAGGTCTGTGCACCTTACTTTTAGGTCATAGTTCTTTTTGTTCCTTTCAGCACACTTGTTTGCATGTTCTCTGGCTATCTGACAAGCCTCGTTCATTTCTTTTGTCCACCGTTCCACATACTCGCTGTGACTTACAGAGCAGTTATCCGGGTTGAGTCCAAAAAGACTGTCGATGGGAAGCCTTGGAGAGCGCCCGAACAGAAGGTGGAAAGGTGAAAAGCCAGTCACTTCACATTTGGTACAGTTATAAGCAAAGATGAGTTTATTAAGTGCCTCTTTCCAGTTAGATTTTTGTCTTTCAGTCAGGGTTTTCAACATCTGTAGCAAAGTCCGATTAAATCTTTCCACCTGCCCATTCCCCTGGGGGTGGTAGGGCGTTGTCCTTGAGCCAGCAATGCCACTATACTTTCTGAGCTGAGCAAACAACTGATTTTCGAATTCTCCTCCTTGATCATGGTGAATTCTTGAGGGGAAACCAAACTTGAGGGCGAAGTCATTGAATAATCGGTCAGCCACTGTTTTTGCTGATTTTGAGGTGGCGGCGTATGCCTGTGCAAAACGAGTGAAGTGGTCAATGATCACCAAAATGTATTCATAACCTCCCTTGCATTTGTCCAAGTGAAGGAAGTCAATGGACACCAATTCAAATGGGAATGTGGTTTTGATGCTTTTAAGTGGTGCTCTTGTCTCTCTACATGGTTTTTTTTTGTTTTATGCAGGAGCAGGTTCTGAGAACATAATGTTCAATGTCTTTTTGCATGTATGGCCAGAAAAAACGATCTCTAATGAGACTGGTAGTACGGTCAAGACCCTGATGACCCATCTCATCGTGCAGTTCCCTTAACACAGTTTGTCTGAATTGAGTCGGTAAAACCAGTTGGGTCCTTTGGGATGTTTTTCGAAACAGAATTCCATGTTCATCCAACTTTAATTTATCCCATTCTCTCCAAAGACTTCTGGGTATTGAACTGCCTGAACGCCACTGCTGGAGAGGTTTGGATCCTGACTGTAAGTGTTCAATGATTTTTTCAATCTCTTTGTCATCCCTCTGAGCTTGTCTAATCTCCTCTTTTGACAGGGCTTTGAGAGGTTCCACGCTGCCCATCTCACATACTGGTGCACTCTGGCAGGCTATAGTGAGGGGTGCATTTTGATCATCTTGAATCTCCACTGCTTGGATCATTGCTCCTACACCATCAGATGAAAGCTCTTCGGTGTATTCTCTCATGGTTTCTTCCAGATCTACTGGCATTCTGGACAGTGTGTCTGCATCTATGTTTTCTCTACCAGGACGATAACGGATGGAAAAGTGAAAATCTGCAAGCTCCGCAACCCAACGACATCCAGTGGCGTTTAGCTTGGCCGAAGTCAGGACATAGGTTAGTGGGTTGTTGTCACTGAACACAGTAAACGTTGGTGCATAATAGAGATAATCTCTAAATTTTTCAGTTACAGCCCACTTTAGAGCTAAAAATTCCAACTTCCCACTGTGCATGTGATAGTTCTTTTCTGCTGCTGTTAACGTCCGAGAGCCATAGGCAATGACTCTCAACTTGCCATTCTGATTCTGGTACAGGACTGCTCCCAACCCCTGGTTGGAGGCATCTGTATGAAGAATAAATGGTTGGGAGAAATCAGGGAATCCTAGCACAGGAGGGTGGATCAGGTGATCAATCAACTTTTCAAGAGTCTCCTGATGGTGTTTTGTCCACTCAATTGGTTGACTCGATGGCACAACCTGATTTTTCTTGTGAGTTTCCCTTTTTCTTTTCCCTTTTCTCTGGTCCTCACTACCGTCAGCCTTGGCTTTTAGCAAGTCATACAGAGGGTTGGCGACCCGGGAGAAGTCTTTTACATATTGCCGATAATAGCTGAGCAGTCCCAGTACTTTACGCAATTCTCCCACAGTGCTTGGTGTCTTTTCTTTGAGTGCTGTTACAGCAACAGTATCTGCAGGGTCCACACGGCTACCTTCAGCTGAGACGAGTCTCCCCAGATAACGTACTTCATTCTTGAAAAGTTCACATTTTCTCGCTTTCAGCTTAACTCCGTTGGATTTCAGTCTTTGCAGTACTTTCCTCACTGCCTCAACATGTTCATCAAATGACTCCGTGAAGACAAGAATGTCATCGAGGTAGGGTATGCAGATTTTATCCCGTAGTCCCTCCAAGCATTCCTCCATGAAACGTTGGAATGCAGCTGGCGCATTCATAAGGCCAAACGGAATGCGGCACCATTCATATAAGCTCCACGGTGTAGTGAATGCGGTCAAGTGCCTGCTCTCTGGGGACATAAAACCCTGATGATAGGCCTTCCCTTGATCTAATAGAGAGAACCATGCATTGCCTCCTAGTCCATCTAGTACATCCTGCACCCTAGGTATCGGCTGGCGGTCAGGAACTGTTTTGCTGTTCAGCTCTCTATAGTCGACACACAATCTGAGGCTCCCATCTTTTTTTCGGACACAGACGATTGGGGACGAGTAAGGGGAATGGGATTTCTGCACCCATCCTTGGGCAATCAGATCATGTAAGTAGTCCTTCATTTCCTGGTATAGCGGTTTAGGAACTGAAGTGTAGGTGCGAGCAACAGGGGTGTGATCGTTTAAGCTAAGACTCAGTTGCAAACCTGGAATACAGCCAATGTCGTCGTCTGACTTTGAGAAAACGTGACATTCCTCACGCAACATCTGCTTTACTTGTTGTTGTTGGGGTAACGTTAAGTGGCTCACATCGACTGGAGGATCCCATGGATCCATGTTGCCGTCTACTCTAATGGTTTCCTTTGGGGTCTGAGTAACAGAGGCTGTGACTGCACTCTGTGATGTTGCGGCTGGTAGGACCGATTTAACTGCTTGCAGTGTCCCTAGTTCTGTTCTGCCAATAAGTGTGATGTCATGATCTGTTCCATTCTGCACACTGATAGTAACCGATGGGCGAGAACCTTTTTTCATAATAAGAAGGGTGTCAAATAGTTCAAGTCCATCAGAATGTTGTGGGTTAACATGTGGTTCAAACAGCAAGACGCTATCTTGTGTCACATAAGGCACTTTCACCTGACATTGAATCATCATCACAGTGTGCTTGGGGATGTTCATAGTTTCCTTCATTGTCCTCACTGCATACTCTTTGGAGTCCTCTGCAGACACTAAATTGATGAAGGTGTGAACCTCCTTCTTCTTGAGGCTAGGGAAAGCATTTCTAACAGTCCTGTACAAGTTTTCACCAGTCCCATCAGGAAATCCATTCACTTCATGTTGCTTCATAACCTGCTCTATGACGTTATATCCAATGATAGGCCTGGACAATTCTTGGTCCTTCAGGACAAGCACAGGAATCATTAACTCCCTTCCCCTGGTCCCAGGAGATGCCAGCTTAAATGTCATTTCCACCCATCCACAGTATGGCATGTTTGTTCCATTGGCTGCTACCAGTTGTAGGCTATCTGGCGCTTCTGTCGCCTCAGAAATATTTCTCAGTGTCAGTTCAGGTGCATATTTTGTTTTCCATTGCTCATCTATAACACATACTTGGGAGCCTGTGTCCCATAAGGCTTCTGTCTTTTGTCCATGTAAATAGCAGGTCACCAGGCACTGTCTGCCTACTAATGATGTTACAGCAGAATGACGGTTAACTTGGCAAGGGGTAGCTAAAATTCTGTTGAGGAACTGGGATTCGAGCTCAAGCTGATGGTTTGTGCCACATCTCTCCTGTTTCTGGGACGTTTCTACCGCTCGGGTCACACCCTGTCCCTTGGGGGCAACCCGCTCCTGTTTAACGGGGCTCCTGACTGAGATCTGGCACCTTTACTTTTACAGCCCGCTGAGAAGTGCTCACTGCTGCCGCAGACGTAGCAATGAGTGCAAGGTTCCTCTGTTTTCCGCTGCTGGCAGTGGAAACATGGTCTGACTCGTGAAGGACGAGGCTGGCGAAACTGCTGAGGGTAATGTTGTGGTAGCGCTCTATACTGCTGGGGATAATACTGGGGGGCTGCCAAATTTGAAGGCTGAGTTGCATAATTAACTGACATGGGAGGGTGCTGAGGATAAGGATACACAGGTGGTTGTCCATAGTGAGCCTCTAGTGTTTCATACTGTTTTGCCAGATTCGCACACTGCAAGTTGGGTGATTGCTGTGACTGATATGGACGTTCTTGTGGAACAGAAGAGGACTGCACTGAATTTGAGAGTGGAAAAGGTGGGTTTTGTCTCACTACCTGAGATTGACTTTGTGGAAACTGATGTGAATACATGCATGGACCTGTCTGCTGTTGGTAGTTAAGTGATTCTGGTCTCCAGGTCGGAGTCTCTTGAGCTTTGGTACATCCTGAAATCTGCTGGAAGTTCTGATGAGAATCTTGATATAGTGGTAGAGCCTTTGCTGCTGGTTCCGTGTTACTGACTGCAAAGCACTGCTGGGGGACAGAGAAGGGCTGTTGAATTGTCTCTTTTATCTGCATGATATCGTCACTTAAGCTTTTCAGTTGTAACATGAGATCAAACTTAGGCGGCTTTGATTGACATCTTTGTTCAGGAACAGACTCATTTAACTGCACAGCATGAACAGTACCACTTCGATCATGTTTGCGTTTGTTCTGTCTTTCAGATTGATTGGAGCAAGCAACATTGAGTTTCTCCATCAGCACTTCATCTGAGATGTTAGGGTTAGACAAGTATGGCTGAAGGTCACTTTGAATGCGATCATTTTGCAGCCCTGTCAGGACAGTGTGCAAGAACATATTTTGTACAAGACCGGGATCATATTTTAATCCAGAGTCATCTTCTTGAGAGGCGAACAAGATTTTCTGTCTGAGGTCAAGAACACGAATTAAGAAGCTTTGTGGTGTTTCTCTTGAGCGCTGAGCTTCTGTAGTGAGTTGCTTGTAAAGTTCAGTAGCATTTTTCTCTTGATAATGGGAGCGAAGTATTTGTCTCAACACTGGGAGTGTCAGTTCTGCCTTGCCCTCCAGATAACTTCGCAACTGAAGCCCTGGTGTGATAGCTCTGATGACAGAATCAATTATTTCCTGCTCTGGATAGCCCTTTTTTAATCCACTTTCTATCTGCCGTGCTAAACTGGAAAATGAGAGGCGATCCTTTTGCCCTGGGTCTCCTATGAGGCCAGCAATCTTGAAATCTTTATGCCACACTGGGGTAATCTGTCTCTGTAATGTGTGTTCTCTGCTAACCGAGCTGTTGGTGTGCATCTGTCTCCTTTCTGTATTCAGTGGCACAGTAGGACTAATATGCATAGCTGCCAACAGTTCAGTATTTTCACGGTCTCTAATTGAACTCTGAATTGTTACTTCTTCACCAGATTCCTTTTCCTCCCTTCTAGAAGCATTAACATTTGTTCCTATGAGCTGATTCAGTTTCTCATTGATTGCTAAAAGCTCAGCCATTCCTCCATCCTCTAACTCATCAAGCTCAGTTCGTAAGAGATAGTTGCTGAGGAGATTTAGCAGGGACAAACGAGTTACAGTTGACTCACCATCTTTTGTGATGTGGAGATATTCACAGAGCTCTTCCAGCTTTTCACATGACAATGTGCATAATTTCTCACCAATTTCATCTTGAAGACTTTTAAGTGCATCCATCTTTAGCAGCTGTATAAGCAGGGTGTTAAGGGTGGTGTTTACCTCACTGACTTGACCCACTGAAGGAACCAACTGTAGTTCTTCACGTGCACTGCTCAACCAGATCTTTCTCACCACTTGTCCTACTTCACACTGCTACACATCTGAATCACTGAGAACGGGATGATGTTGCTAGGTGGGCTCTACCGATCAGGAAGTTGATCCACCGAACATCTATCCCAGCGGTGCCTCCAAAATTGTAGTACCTGTGTAGAAGTACCGAAAGGTTTAATTAAATAATGACAGAACGCTGCAGTGATGACTTCCGTGACGGTGTATTAATTTAGAATCAACATGAATGTATACATAGCAAAAACCCATTATCTGACACTATCAATACATGTGTGTATCGCTGCTTCTTCACTGTAGTAACCAGAAATACAAACAGAACTGACTTCCTTAGCTCCACATGCTCTTTGCAAGAATAGGATACTCTGAAACATAAATATAATCAAGTATGCACAATGTTAATACTTCCTCTTAAACTGAGATAAAAGAATCAAATCATCTGAAACAATATAATTATACTTTCACTAACATTAATATTTTAAATATTCATAACTGATAGCGTCTCTCACGTTGACCACGAGGTGCCCATACTACACATGTGCTCAGGCCTGCTAGCTCATGACACATTATCAAAAGTGTAATACAAACAAGTTTTGAAACAGTTTCTAACACACTTAACTCGATAGTATTGCATTAAATAGTGTTTGTTTTTAAATAAGTGTCTTAATTTGCAACTACTGTACCTGTGTAGAAGTACCGAAAGGTTTAATTAAATAATGACAGAACGCTGCAGTGATGACTTCCGTGACGGTGTATTAATTTAGAATGAAGCGCATCGGGGGCGTCACCTAGTGGCGCGCGCGATGACGTCATCACGCAGGTGTGTCAAATAATTAGGATACTTAATCCAATAAATGTGCTAAATTAAACACCTATTTTATGTAAAGTACGACTTGAAAATCAAACACTATTCAATGAATACTAATGTGAATACTACAAAAATAAATGTAACATTTTTATAATACATTTAAATGTGAACTTTTGATAACACATTCAGTATATCACATGTGTATGTATGTATATGTCCCTAATTTCCCCATAGGGATTAATAAAGGGTTTTAATTCTGTTGTGTGGTGAAAAAATGTAAAGTAGGTCAAACTAACTGCAGAGTTTCTACATGACATATGTTTATATCAGTATAACTGAGAGAGTAATGGGCTGATGTCAGTGATCACACCATGCAGACAGACGACACTGACTGAATGTAAAGAGTATAATATATGGAGCATTTAATGACAGATTGGGATTAAGGCTTGTTTAAAGTCTGGACTCCTGCAGGAACTCTGTTCTCTTAGGTACAGGTACATTTCAGACAGAACTGAACACAATCCTGACATTTCCAAACAACCCATGAACTGAAGGAACTGAGAACATGTCAAACTCCACACAGACCCTCATCTGACACCAGATCAGGACTGAAACCAGAAACTGCTGCAAAACTATAATGACTGATGCTCACTGTTTATTAACTGCCTGAATTAAAGTGAAATAGCAAACATTTCTGTATCGTCTTAGAAAAATAATTTATTTGAGTAATTAAACATAAACCACATGAATTTAACTCAATTCAAATTTATGTGTATAGCGATTTTAACAATAGACAGCTTTACAGAACATAAAAAACATAGCTCAAAATGTTCATTATACAATGATTAATTTTAGATATATTTAAATGTGTTTGTATTTATCCCCTATGAGCAAGTCTGATGTGACTCAGGTGACTGTGGGGAGGAAAAACTCCCTTAGATGGTAAAGGAAGGAACCTTGAGAGGAACCAGACTCAAAGGGGAACCTCATCCTCATTTGGGTGACACTGGGGGTGTGATTATAAATATACAGTCTGATAAATGTTGTAGTGATGAAGAGATTGTTGTCCTCAAAGACTACATAGAGTTGTCCTCAGGATCCACAGAGTCGGCCTCATCTCAGTGAAGGTCAAAACATTTCACACCCTAGGTGGTAATGGTGGCTCAGTGGTTAAGGCTCTGGGTTGTTGATCAGAAGCACCACCAAGCTTTTGGACAAAGGAGCAAGGCCCTTAACCCACTCTGCTCCAGGGGCACTGTATCATAACTGCCCCTACACTCTGACCCCAACTTCCTCATATGTGATAGTATGAGCATATATGAATATGTGAAGAAAAACATCCCACTGTGCTGTAATGTGTGTGTGAAGATAATAAAAACATCTCTTCACAAATCACAGTCAGCTGGAATCTAAAACAAAAGTGACGTGACCCATACTCAGAATTCATTCTCTGCATTTAACCCATCCAAAGTGCACACACAGCAGTGAACACACACACCGTGAATACAGACTCGGAGCAGTGGGCAGCCATTTATGCTGCGGCACCTGGGGAGCAGTTGGGAGGTTCGGTGCCTTGCTCAAGGGCACCTCAGTCGTGGCCGGCCCGAGACTCGAACCCACAACCTTGGGATTACGAGTCCGACTCTAACCATTAGGCCACGACTTGCCCCAACAATGTTCAGTTACTGAGTTCTCAATAAGTTCATAGCCATAAGGCATAAACATGTTCATTCATCCCTGCTGAAAAATACAGCATAAACCAGCATGAATTCCATGCTGGTCCAGGCTGGTTTTTACTGGTTCATTCTGGTATAGTGCTGGTATAATGCTTGTCAATGCTGGTATAGATGGGTGGCTAGCATAGTCATGGTGTTATCAAGCAAAACGGGGCTGTTGTAGCTGGTTAACCAGTATGATCTTGCTGGAATGACCTTTATGGGAACAACCTTTATTTTTGCTTGTGTATGTTTCTATGTAACACATTACAGTTTTTTTCAGTCGCTAACAAGCGTTTGTCCAAACAGTTGTCACATTTTCAAAACTCTAAACACAATTAGCACAGCATCAGTCTTTTGTGGCCATACCATTCACACATTTCATGTCGTTTTCACACAATATGCAATCAGTGAACACATTTCCACAATGCTTACATTTCCTTAACAGACAAGTTATACCTCCCAACAAAATTATGGATTGTTTTTGTAGTATTCACGAATGTTAACACACAACATCCCACAATAGCAAAAACAATATTCCAAACCTTAGATACAGTATAGAAACCTCTGCTTCTGCAATTATATCAGTTCAAAAACAATATATCTCAGCTGATAATAAACAAACAATTGAATAATTGACACACGGCTGATTTATGTTGGGTGAATTGGGCCAACCACAGCTGATTCCAGTCTGGCTTAGACTCAGTGGCAGGGGTTATTTTTTTCTATTACTATAAAATGAGGACTTTGAGGAGTGATGTTTTTGGAAACAGAAACAGAAAAAGACAAACACTGTAATGTCTGGACATGGAAGAGGAAGAGCAAGGGGCCCAGGGAGAAGACCAGCTCCAGTGAGAGATGCAGGGCCAGGGAGAGGTGCAGTGAGAGGTGTAGTGAGAGGTGCAGCAAGAGGTGCAGTGAGAGGTGCAGTAGGAGGTGCGGGTGCAGTGAGAGGTGCAGTAGGAGGTGCAGGTGCAGTGAGAGGTGCAGTAAGAGGTGCAGTGAGAGGTGCAGTGAGAGGTGCAGCAAGAGGTGCAGTGAGAGTTGTAGTGAGAGGTGCAGTAGGAGGTGCAGGTGCAGTGAGAGGTGCAGTAAGAGGTGCAGTGAGAGGTGCAGTAAGAGGTGCAGTGAGAGGTGCAGTAGGAGGTGTAGTAGGAGGTGCAGGTGCAGTGAGAGGTGCAGTGAGAGGTGCAGTAGGAGGTGCAAGTGCAGTGAGAGGTGCAGGTGCAGGAAGAGGAGCAGGCCAAAGGACAGGGCAAGGTAGAGGTGTAAGAATGCGTGGTGGTGGCATTCCAATGGTCAATGTAATCAACCACGGTCTCTCACTAAGAGAGGCTGGTGAAAGAGTGCAACCCAATTTGAGGTGGTCAACAGTTACCTCCATTATTCGCATCTTTCAACAAACCAACAGGTAAGTATTGCATTTTACATGGATTGTTTTTATTCTCACTTGACATGTCAATAAGGTCATACAGTAATGCATATGTTGATTTTTTTCCCCTCTAAAGAATGCAACATCTTCCACCCTCTGGGGGAAGAGGAAAGCTCCTCAATAATGATCAAGAGCTTGCCATTGTAGAAATGGTTGTTGCAAATAATGCAATAAAACTGCATGAAATTAAAACTAGAATTGTGGAGGACCATGAGATATTTGGCAATATAGAAAGCATCAGCCTCACAACCATTACACGGACATTGTCCAAACACAGAGTGCGGATGAAGCAGCTCTACAACGTTCCCTTTGAGAGGAACAGTGAGAGAGTCAAGGAGCTACGACGACAATATGTCCAGGTATAGTGTATATTCAATTCAATGTCCAGTTCTATAAGCTTTGCATTTTGCAAGTAGGTAACCTACACAGTAATAGGTTACAGTACAGTATGGTATACAGTAATGACATGATATACATGAACTTTGTTTCAGAGAGTTATTCAATCTATCCAAAAGGCGTCGACGTGGACGAAATATAATTGGAAAAAGGGCCACAGTTGATGTGCCAGGACAGAGAGGGGCAAACATTACCATGTGTGCAGCAATGGCAAATGCAGGATTACTCCTTCACAGATGTCAGATTGGACCCTATAATACCGAGCGCCTCCTTGCCTTTCTCAATGATCTCCACCAGCGCCTGGTACCAGAGCAGGATCAGGAGGGTGAAAACATGAGGACCTTTGTAATTACCTGGGACAATGTTGCTTTCCATCATTCGCAAGCAATAACAGCATGGTTTGAAGTCCACCCAAGACTGGTAAGTCTCTTCCTTCCACCCTATTCACCTTTCCTCAACCCCATAGAGGAGTTCTTTTCTGCATGGAGGTGGAAGGTTTATGACCATCAGCCACATGACCAGATGTCCCTCCTTGAAGCCATGGATGCTGGCTGCAGGGACATCACAGTTCAAGATTGCCAAGGGTGGATCCGACATACCAAGCGGTTTTATCCCAGGTGCATCGCCTTGGATGATATCAGATGTGATGTTGACGAAAACATGTGGCCTAACCCTGAAGATCGCAGGGATTAGATACAGTAATTTTGTGCTATTTTTAGTTCCCCCCCTTCTTATCTGGGCTTTTTGCTGTTTTGTTTTTTGTTTTGATTTTTGTTTTTCAGAATGCTCTTATATATGATATTTTGTTCACTGAAAGCAATACTGTAAAACTTTTTCTGTTCTATTATATTGTGTTTCTACTGTACCTCCTTTAGTAAACAGTAAAGAAAAAAAGAACTAATTTGCTTTTTACTGGAATGCGTTTGAATGTGAACATACAGTACATGTGGACATACAGTTCCCAACTAAGAAATTTTGTGTAAAAGGTGGATTGCATGTTACCTGAAACATAAAAGTCTATGCAGTATGTCAACAATAGCCAGTATTTTGAAACCTGGTGTATTTTGATTGACTGCATATACCTTGTGAAGTGAAAACAAGTGTTATTCTTTGACAGATTAATTTCATTTTGAGTCAGATTTCCAGTGTTTTGGTAAAGTTAGTGTGTGCAGAGAAAGATGTGTTCTGTTTTTAAATGGAGAGTTAGTTTATATTTCACAAAATGTGTTTTTGAGAGGAAAATTATCAATTTGGCCAATTGCGTTTTGTAGGTGTAAGTCTGTGTTAAGAGTTTAGAAAAATTATCTTAAGTATAAGTAAGCGCTTGTTAGCGATTGAAAAAAACTGTAATATAAGATTAAAACACATCATATTGGAATATATTTAATTATAAGTATGTTATTTCTTTTGCTCCCTCTTTTGAATAAAGAACTGAAATAACAAAGCTCAAAAAGCTTTGAATAACAAAGAATAAAAACATTTAAAAATCGTTCGTTAGGGATTAAAGTGTCTCCACAAATTAAATATAGTGATACCAACAAATGTTGACTTCCCGGGCTCCATGAGGGAAGCAGCATATAAATCATACAGAATGATGGTTTTTGCAAGATATATATATATATATAATCCATTTGTCTCAATTAAGAAGTAGTTAAGTTGTTTGTTTTTTTTTTTAGTAAAGCGGTAATATGCAACCTTTAAAGCAACTCTGTTCACGAAGGTAAATGTAGTTCCTGCACTTTCCAAAAATAAATCTCGCAATGTTTTCGACTATATTATATACCTTACAGTGTTTATTGAAATTAGTATAAGTGCACGTGTTCCAGATCATCATGTTTTTGCCACCGTTATTAGGATTTTGTTTTGGGGTAAATAAAAAGCTTAAGCTTCTACACGACGAATCTGCTGATCACTGGGAATCAGAATGTTGGCATATGTGAGGTACCTGGATGACGGCTGCACGGCAGTTGTTTCAACTAGCGAAATTATGGACTTTAACTATGACATGTTTGACCAAACAGGTTTATTGGGTACGATGGAAGCAAGACTTCTTCGGGGCACAAATACTGATGCTTAAAGGTATGTAACTTAAGCAGTAGCTGTTTTATCATAACTCGTTCACTGCACAATATAAACAAATGAGTGATATATAGTTTTGTTTCTTATTTTGTTTCTATAAATTTTCAGAGAATAAAGAGGACATAGAGCAGGAATTGTCTAAAGACAATTATATATTGTGTATATAAATATTTTAAACAAACTTATACACACACACATTATATATATATATATATATATATATATATATATATATATATATATATATATATATATATATATATATATATATACATACAAAGAAAGCCATGTAAATGATAGGAATATACAGAATGTTTTTCTTTATTAAAAAGTGAATTACAATTCTCTAGAAAATTGTCTTGGTCTTTATTTAACTATGAATATGCACTAAGAAATGTGATATGTAACAAATGGGTTTTGTTGTGGTCTTGCTGGGATTATACTAGCATCCAAAAGACAACATACTGTATGTTGACCAGCACACCACCATCCCAGGCTGTTCAGCCAGCACACCAGCATCCCAGGCTGGTCGGCCAGCACACCAGCAACCAGCACCTAATGCTGGACCAGCATACCACCATCCCAAGCTGGTCCCAGCATGCAAAACATACCTTATGCTGGACCAGCAATGCTGTTTTTTTTTAGCAGGGATTTAGTGACTCATTCTTATAGATTCTAAAATACAACATCAGTGCAGATTATTTCACACTCCAGCATTTGAGTTCGTGTAAGACACGTTTCAGTATTTCCTCACTGAACTGACTTTGTTCTGCTTCCTGTTTCACTGCATTAAGTTTGTGCTCATAATATCTTTTATACTCGGTCAGTATTTGGTTATTCCGGGTGACCAGATGCTGCAGATGTTTGATCTTCTTCTCCTTCTCTTCTACAGATTATTTTAAGACATCGAGGTTCTCCTGCAGTTTCCTCTTTTCTTCCTGAAATTTGGCCTCTAGTTCCAGTTGTTGCTCATGTAGTTCCTGCTCGTAGAACTTCCTCAGTTCATCTTCCCTCATCTTCAGCCTCTGTTCCACCTCTCGGTACATCTCAATGGTGTAGAACTCGTTATTATTGGCTAAAATCATGCTATCTACTTTCTCCAAGAACTCCAGAACCTGTATGCGGTCCTGCACTTCTTTATTGTTAAAGACATGATATCTCTGTCCACATTGGCTAATCAGGTCTTTGAGGGGCTCGTTAGCGCTACTGAGGTACTCTTCAATCGTGCAGCTCAGGTCATCACCATGTGTAAAGAGGATCATGGTGTGTTTATCTGCTTCTTCTCCAAAAAGGGCTCTGATCTTCTCCACTGAGAGACGTTCTTCCTCGGTGAAGGGGCCGAGTGAAATGAACAGGATGATGGCGTGGGGTCCTGGAGCCGTCATGTTAATGCACTTACTGATCTCCTGTTTCAGCGCTTTCTCAGAATATTCTGTATCAAACAGTCCAGGAGTGTCCACCAGCACCATCCTCAGTGTGGACACTGGAGATAAAGAGAAGAATTCATCCTTTAAACTGTGACAGTAATCTGATCCAGAGATTTCATTTTATTTAGATTTGTTATTTTGTTTTTAAAATGTTTTCACTGAACAATTGGCATGTTGAACTGTAACAGAAAAAAAAAATATTTTATATACCTTCATCAGACCAATTTATCTAAGGACAACTTCTCTTCCTGAATATAATAATAATAACATATTGAATAAAATAAGTCCTAAATGAATTTTCCCTGTGACTGTTACATTAACTTACTTTCTCTCGGAGTTTCTTTGACTCTCAGCTCAGTGTGTGTTTGTTGGACTGATTAATCTACAGTACTTCACAGTGCTGGATGGTTGTATTTAAGTGATGTTTAAATGAAAGTTCCAGCAGTGGGGGACATAACAAACCCCCTTTACCAGACGTATGATGTTTATTATAGACTATTTTATCTACTATTATCCATGTGAATTGTTATTTGAACTAAAAAGGTTTTTGTCTAAATCTCAAAAACTCAAAAAGTTTTAATTAATAAAATCATTTATGTCAAATCACAATATACATGTGTTCTGGGAGGCCAAAAGCTTAGGATTTAAAATCTCAGGATTTAAAAAGTCTCAGGATTTATATATATATTATTTATATTATATATTTTTTTTATTGCGGCCACAATAAAAATATGTAATAATAATATAAAACTAAATGTCTATGTACACAATTTAACACTGAACTGGGAACAATATTAGTAGTAAAATATTATTCTTTATTCTGCCACAGATTTTGGTGAATCCTCATTCAAAGTCCTTCAGATCAGATCAGTCCAGTTTACTTCCTGAATGAATCGCTCTGTGTGAATGAATCTTTTAAGTGAATGAGTCATTTGGGTGACTGAATCGTTCTCATCCGTGTACTGAATCATATTGTTCCGTCTCTTTAGTCTTGCCTGGAAATCACGTGACTGCTTTGAAAGCAGGAGAAAGACTTTGGTTAGAAATGTGATGATACTTTAATTAAACTGGTCACTAAAGTAAGTTTAAATGATTACTAAAGACTGAAATATCCAAACACCACTCAACAAACCTGGAGGACACAGTGCTCAAGGAGAGACTATTGGTGATACTTACACTTACTTAATAAAGCTTCTAAGTGTGAAATCTCAGCATCTCATTTAACCGCATTATTACCTAATTATTAGCTTCAGATGAGTCATTTCTTAAAGAAATACAGAAATTCACTGATATCTATTAGCAATAGAAATTGTTAAATTGTTAATCACTGATTCTTGAGATAAGGGCAAAAGTACTTTTGAAAAGTGACAAACCAAAAATCATTCCTACATTAATTTGAACTGGATATCTTCATAAACACGGGTCTCATCTATCATACCATGAAAAGGAACAGGTTTTTTATTCAACCACTTTTTATAAAAATGTACATTTACTCGCTTAGTAAGTTGACATTTGTCAACTCTGTCTGAAGCAAAACTCTGTCTAAAAGCATCTCCAATCTTATAGATCAGTATACCCTCAATCTGGCATTGAGGATACTGGATGATCCATCCCACCCACTTTTCCTAGAGTTCTCCTTACTCCCATCTGGATGTAGATTTCGAATGCCACCAACAAAAACTAAACGTGCCATTACATCATTTGTAATGAGGAGCATTCAGCTACTGAACAGATCAGACACAGGCACATAGAATTTTTAAAGAAATTTTTTAATTAGCTATCGATTCATTTTTAGATATTGGACTGATTATTGTATGTCACTATCATTGCTGTGTTTGTGTTTTTTTTTTTTTTTTTTGTTGTTGTTTTTTTTGTGTCTTCTATGTTTGTAATGTTGTTGGATGTTAATGTGGCTTCCTTGAGTGCAAAACAAATTCCCTTCGGGGCAATAAAGGTTTTCAATTCAATTCAATTCATATGAAAATATGTTTTTTTTGCGTGTTTGATCAATTCAACAACACTGTAAAGTCTTTAAGTGTGTAGAAATGGTGTGCCTTAGCAAGGTTAAGTGATAAATGGTATTGTATACACTTTTAATATTATTTTACATTGTTTTGGAATTAACCATTTTAAATTACCTTCATTTAGTTTACTGATTTTTTTCATTTTTAATATATACAATCAATGGTTTTGTGCACACAAGACATTGATGCATGTAGATAAGTTGGTGTTTTAATCTATGAACACACTCAATTGAACCAAAGAAACACATTTTTTTATAAAAATAAAAAATCTCCATCTTGCGGTGTTGACACACAATTGACGGTGTTGACACACTAATCGAGAATTAAACTGATTAAAGATATTTACCTAGTTTTAACATGGAAAAGAGAGAGAGTATCAAGGGAAAGGTTATCAAACTTCAAACAAAGAGTACCTGGTGACAGGATCTTTAAGGCACACATGAAAATGTCAAAATGTCCTAGTATCAAAAGAAAAAAGCAAATGTATCTGGAGATCCTCTATTGCACATCTATATTCGAACTAAACTGTGAATCTAAGAACTGATTTGAAACAGGACACAATAAGCTGAGATCTAACTAAGAAAAGTATGTAATAGTGTTAATAGTGTACAAATGTTGAAGTTTAACAGGATCCAGAATTCCCCATGCATTTCCTGACTACTTCCAAAGGCTCACTGAAAAAATGAAACGTGAACAATCAGACTCAATGTCTGTGTTTCTGTAAATCTAAATTGGTTGAAATTTCTGTTGTAATTCCATCTATACTTTAACACAGGGATTCGGTGTCAGGCGGAAGAACGTGCCGGAAACCAAAATGCAGTTCAAAATGTTTATTGAAGACACAAAAGGGCAAATGTAAAAAACGGCTAACCAGAGCCTAGTTCTAGGTGTAGCAAAACCTGGTGAATGCTATGATACCTGGTGTACTTAGCTTGTAGACTGTAGAACGGACAATGAGCTAGGTGGGGAGCGAAGGTTATATAGTCTGGAGTGCCAGGTGTAGAATGTTAGTACAGTAGGTAGGCGAGCTGCTAGGAGTGATAGGTGTGTTAGGTGGAGGTGTTACTGGTGGATCCATGACATTCAGACAGGTAAGTTATATGATTTACTTCAATTTCTCTCAAAAAGTAAGTAAATATATAGAGAGTTTTATCCTGTTATTACTGCCTTCGATGTAGAGCCAAGCATTAGATATTATATAACAGTTTGTCTAACCTGCGGGACTTGGGCATTGGACAAGAGGTGTTGAACATGTCTACGCTCTATGAAGTCCGTAACATCAGGGGCTATGGCATAGAGCTCCCTGGTCCGGCTTGCTTGGAGGGGACAAGCTGTCCCTGTCAGTTTCAAAAGGACATCTTTCAATGGACAGAAACAGACATCCCTCCTCCCATGTTTTGGGTGAAAATTGGCAGTAGGGCCACAAGGATGCATAAACTCAACTTTTACGTCTTAGTGTTCTATATCTACATAAATGGACTTTCCTAACCACCAGTGAGCATCATACACCACTGCCAGCCAATCCCCTGTCTCAATTCTGTTGATAGTTATATCAACAATAGCACCCTCAGGACCTTTTAGTGGCTCCTCTTCCATTTCATTGACCGAGTCCCCTGCTTCTCCCAACTCGTCTTCCATCTCCTCCATCAACATGGCCAATGGACGGCTCTTTCTGGCCTTACATCAGTCTGCTGCTCCTCTGAGCAGTGTCTTATACAAAGAGTAGCTGGGGAAAAGCATTGTCAATCCAATGGCTCACTGCAAAAGCATGATACAGTAGCTGTCTGTAGCAGATGCAATTTTGATGTGGGATTACCTGGTGTATTTGTCTTGTTGATTGAACCTGTTTGAGGTGTTGTGTAACAAGTGTGTCATATGTCTCAAAGTTCCCTTCCAAAATATGATACAGTTGAACACCATTCAAACTGTTCGTGATCTTGTCAAAGAAATCTTTACCATCCACAACATCATTTCCCCGCAGAAGCAAGGAGTCTGCAGTTCTTTTTACTGTTCCTCCAATGCCGTCTGGGGCACCTTTTCCATGGGATGTTGGGAAATAATTCCATGTGGTCCTGCTGAAGCCCAGAGTGAGTGGTACTTCAGAAATGAGGTAGAAGTTCTTCTTATTCTTATACTGCTTATTGGGGCCATCTGACCAGAAGTGCACAGTACTGTAGTAACTGATGGATATTTAGTTCGTATATCTCTAAGGACAGGATCCATGTAAGTCCAGATTGCTGCTGCATCTTGTCTCTTAGACTCTGACACTGAGCAAAATGCTCCCTTTTCACGCTTGATGTAATACATTCCAGTATGAAGAGTTAACTGAGGTAAGTTCTGGCCAAAATGGCAAGCCTGAATTTCAGAAGCATATTTACACTTCCAGGACTCTGAAAAATCAACATGTACAGTACAATTACTGTGTTCTCGCTGCATGTTTTAATCAATTCTTTGTATGCTTTTGCCTGATTGTGAACCAGGCACACGTGTTGTTGTCTCACTTCTAAGTTTCTCCTCATACAGACGAAGCAACTCTGAAAGACTCCCACTATGTAAGTTGAGTTTCATGTTGAAGTGGATCCCACTGGCTGTTTGGGCTTGATCTCGCTCCCACTGCCTCCACTGAACACTGATTCCACTTATCTCTGGAGGCAAAACTGTATGCTTGTGAAGAAGGCAGGCCTCAGTTGCTGGAGTGCAACAAACTAATTGAAAACTATTCTAATAACAGACATTAATCTGTTTGGCACAGGTATATTTTTGTCTACAAAAGTAATTTCAAGCATTTCAAGCAATACACCTTCAGATTAAATGATTTTTAAGATCACAGTTAACATTTTTAGTCAAGTGACCCTAAACTTTTGAACGGTAGTGAACATTACTTAAAAAGTATTTGGGAGCACTTTTCCATTCCGTCAGCTTACATGTCAACGCCGTCAGACAAAATATCTGACAGAGTTGACGTCTGACGGAGTTGACAAAACAACATGTTTTTTCAACTTAATCATGTCTAATAAATGGCAGCCATTTTGATTTTCCTCAGTGGTCAGCTGCACTAAACTAAATCAAAATACCAACTTTTATTTCAAAATTCTTGATTAAAATTATCCCTACTTTGAAGACAGTGTTGACACATAAAAGCTGTGACCACAGGGATTTCAACTTGTTTGCTGAATATTTTTAAAAAAATGTACAGTACAACTTACGAGGCCATGTGTTGGACTGCTGCATCCATCAACAGACAAAATTCAAAGGGTGTCCTCAGGGTTAAAGCTGACCAAAATATGCCTGATTTATTTCGAATTTGAAAAATATCTGACGGAGTTGACATGAATTTATGACAGATTTTGAAAGGCTGTTGTTAATGTATAAAATAATGTAATGTTCACTTTAAGTATTTTGTGATATTTTATTAAGCCATGCAATTAACCTCATATTCATATTTGTGCATTTTGGGCATTTTAAAACACTTTGCAATTTGGCTCAACGTATTTATGCAAAAAGACATTCTCCGCGCTGACTTACATTAAGAATAAACACAGGTCACGGCTTAACATGGAAGATGATTTGTGGTGACGTTTAAAATAAATCAGTTATAACAGTGAAATGTCACTATTCTTATTACCAGAGTTGTAGCACAAACAAAATATTAATGCAAACAATCCAATTCAATATTAAATAAAAATAACATTTATTGATTTGGTCTTGGGGGGCACGGTGGCTTAGTGGTTAGCACGTTTGCCTCACACCTCCAGGGTGGGGGTTCGATTCCCGCCTCCACCTTGTGTGTGTGGAGTTTGCATGTTCTCCCCGTGCCTCGGGGGTTTCCTCCGGGTACTCCGGTTTCCTCCCCCGGTCCAAAGACATGCATGGTAGGTTGATTGGCATCTCTGGAAAATTGTCCATAGTGTGTGATAGTGTGTGTGTGTGTGTGTGTGTGTGTGTGTGCCCTGTGATGGGTTGGCACTCCGTCCAGGGTGTATCCTGCCTTGATGCCCGATGACGCCTGAGATAGGCACAGGCTCCCCGTGACCCGAGGTAGTTCGGATAAGCGGTAGAAGATGAATGAATGAATGAATGATTTGGTCTTTGTCTTGTGAACATTACTTTGTTAATGACTACATTCATTAGACACACTGTTTGTAGAGAATGCACACACACATGAACTGATCTGATTCAAGACTGACATCATTACATCATGCATAAAATTTTGGTGTCCACTTTTGCCATTTTAAATAATACCATAACTTTTGGCTTACTATGAAGTCATGTAATATATAATATAAAACTCTTCTTGTTTTAAATTCTCACTGAGGACTAAAACCCCCTAAAGATGAAATCCTAAAACCGCCCCGATGACGACTTTGGAGCGGCCGAGTCAAGTCCTGACCTGAATCCTATTGAGATGCTGTGGCAGGACCTTAAAAAGGTGGTTCATGCTCGAAAACCCTCCAATGTGGCTGAATTACAACAATGCTGTAAAGATGAGAGGACCAAAATTCCTCCACAGCGCTGTAACAGACTCACTGCAAGTTATCACTAACACTTAATTGCAGTTCTTGCTACTAAGGGTGAACCAACCAGTTATTAGGTTTAGGGGGCAAATACTTTTTCACACTGGGCCGTGTGGGTTTGGATTTTGTTTTCTCTTAATAATAAAAATTCTTCATTTAAAAACTGCATGTTGTGTTTACTTGTTATCTTTGGCTAATATTTACATTTGTTTGATCTGAAACATTAAAGTGTGACAAACGTACATAAAAAATCAGGAAGGGGGCCAAGACTTTTTCACACCACTGTATATTAAACATTTTAGTAGCTTTTTGTTACAGGAGGTAGAATTTAACATAAACCTAAAACATCTTTTTTTTTAAGTGAAAAAATGGGGAAAACTTTCATAGTTCTACATTTATGAATAAAAAATAATTAAGTTGTAAAGAAAATAAATATTCATATTGCTTCTTAAAACTGAGAAACACAAACAAAACATCCTTAAAATAAAGCTCTTCATATATGGAGCCTACAGAGACCTGGGAAATGTCTTGCCACAGTTTCCTTGTATGATCACAATGATGTAAAATAGACTTTGGTTGTGAATCACAAGGTGAACTACACACAGTAGCCCCGCCTCTCACAGGACTGTAGCCAATCACAGTGTAGGATTGCGTGGCGTTACAATCCGTGGCCACTCAGATTTCAGAGTTTATTTAAACGTAACCACGCCTCCACACTGTCCTCTGTTCAGTGTTCAGCTGAAAGCGAAAGTAAACCAGTCCGACATTTTGTTGTGAATCTGTTCAACATTTCAGACGTGAAATGGCGTTAATGTGCTGAAACTTGCTGCTGTTTCTGTAACTGAAGTTGGGAGATTTATATCGCGGTAAGTGTTTATTTATTTATCTAAATGACTATTATATATTTGATAGAAGTTTTAAATGAGAAATATCCGAACAGGTTCAGAAGCTGATCTCAGACCTGCTGCAGTCCAGCACCGTTTCTACTGCTACTGTAAGTCCATTTACACCTGAACTGAGCTTTATTTACATTATTACAGATTATATGTCTGAAATCATGGCTGAACAGAGCTTTAATCGTGTAGAGAAAAAATCATTAACTCTTCTAATAATGACATGTTTGGGTATAAAGACCTAGAAAAGGATTCAGTTCTAAACATCAGGACAGTATTTCAGTCAACATTATGATTATTTTGTTGGCGTATCTCTTATGTAAATATATACATAAACATATCAAATATATTAGTCACTGATTAAATCATGTTCTTCATGTAAAACTTCACATTCATTTTAGAAGCTGAATTAGAATTAATTTTCACCCCCATGAGAACCTTGTTGTTCGTTTCTACAGACTGCAGTCATGTCTGACCCCAGTGACGTTCAGATCACCTTAATAGGAAAAACTGGTGTTGGAAAAAGTTCTGTGGGAAACACCATCCTCGGTGTGGACAGATTCGCTCGAGGTTTTGGCTCTTCATCAGTTACCAGACCATGTCAGATGGAGAGAGCTGTGATTGGACACAGGAGAGTGACCGTTGTTCTACACATGAAGAAGATCTTGTCAGTGAGATAGACCATAGTGTGACATTACCTTCTCCAGGAGTTCATGTGTTTCTCTATGTGTTAAAACCCACCACATTTACACAGCAGGAGGCAGAAACAGTGTCACAGTTTAAACAGACCTATGGAGAGGAAGTGTTTAGATACACAATAGTCCTGTTCACACATGGAGATCAGATTCAACATGAAGACATGAGTAGGTTAATCTCACAGAATGAGCTCTTGATGAATTTAGTGAGAGACTGTGGTGGGAGATTTACTGTGTTAAACAATGACGCTCCAGCAGACAGAGAACAGGTTTATTATCTACTGGATATTATAGACAGAATTGTGTCTGATCAGGAGAACCGCTTCTACACGCTGGAGATGCTGCAGGAGGCATCGAGGAGAGCTGAAGAACAGATAAGTTTAGAACAACAGCGCAGTCAGGAAGAAAGTGCTAGAATAACTTACCAAATGGAATTAGAGAGAGTATGAACGGAACTGTTAAAGGCAAAAGCAGCAAATGAAGAAGCATCTAAGTACAGTAGTGAAGATGAGAACACCATGGAGGATGGAGAGCAGGGGCTTAGCAAGAAACTATCTGACCTAAAAAATACAATTAATGTACAGTTTGTTAATCAGCTGAAATATTTGTGTGTAATTGCAGTTTTCTCTCTATCTATGGGATTTGTGTTCAGCAGAGGCTCTGCAGACAGATGGATGTTTGTACATGGCTGTGGTTTGGGAGGGTCAGCAGCAGCTTTGGGACTGATTACAGGAAAGCTCTGGGGTCTGATATGGAGAAGTCAGTTAAAGATGTCTTGCTCATCACCTCAAGAGCGTCCTAAAGTTTTCTATCAGTGCTTGAAAAAAAGGCTTTGTTGTCGTCTGTGGTGGTTTATTTGGGTCATCTGTAGGCTTCGCTGTTTCAGACCAGACACCAGTGATACTGTTAGCAGCGCTAGCTGGAGCTGTTGGAGCTTACACTGCAATGCACAGGGGACAGTAAACATTATACTGAATATGAATCTACACTAGCAGTATAAAGGTGAGACGTGTTGTGACTGTGAGATCTGTGAGGTTCAGTCACTAATCACTATAAAACATCTACAGAAATCTACTGAACACTTTCACGTCATCTGTATAGAATTGTTCTAGACATACAAAAGCACTCAGTATCCCTCTCCCTGATTATATTAGTGATTATTATACCTACCTGTGGTGATGTACTTGTTTTATGTCAGTAATATGATGTGTTTGATGCAGTCGTCACTCTTCTCTTTGTTATTTTGTCATTACCTCATGGATAAGCTGGTGAGGGTTCAGTAGGAAGAAACATATCCATGGCAATATCCACAGCCTAGAAGAGCTGGTGTGAACATTCATGAAGTTCAATATCAATAAATTCAGCTGTTATTTTTCTCTCATCTTTTTTTGCATGTGTGTTTTTTTCTGTTTTATTTAGTTATCTACTGGAATCTTAATCATTTCACTGTGGAAATCAAGATAGACACAAACCACTGTACAATACAGAACACACCCTGGGTTGAGGCAGGAAGTCTCTCTCTCCTGTGTGTGTGTGTGTGTGTGTGTGTGTGTGTGTGTGTGTGTGTGTGTGGAGAGAGATATGATGGTATCACTGCTGCTATCACTTCAGATAGAACAGAAACTGATCTCTTGGATGATCCTCAAGATTAAATTTAATTTAAACTGTAACTGAGACTATAAACTTTTTCATTATACCTAAAGGTGGTGTGTGTGAGCCTCAGTGAACAGATCTGATATAAACAATAACATTCCAAATAAATATAAACATGAAGAGGAACAAGTGTGTGTCAGTCTGCAGCAGATACAGTGTATACACACACACACACACACACACACACACACACACACTAGTATTGTCACACAATATAGTCTTAAAACTATATATTATACTTTAATCTGTTCTATATACAGATTGTTAAAGATTACAATAAAATATGGTTCTAAAACTAAAGCATTTATAATAAAGTCATCTTTGTGAAGTTCCTCCTTATTTCTATAACACACACAAATAATGATATTTCAGGAAATCTACTGTGGTTATAGAAATCTGTATATAATTATAATAAATTATAATAAATAAATGACAGTATTACTACTGACAGTAATGTTTTATTAGTGCACACATCATTAGTACACATCATGTTGAGAGACTTGACACATTTATTAAGATACAGATTTAAAATGATTCTATTCTGTACACTGGCCGTAAACCTGCCACTGCACAGCTGAGGAAAAGAAACACAATATAGATTCTACTCACACATAAACACCTATTATTATTATTTTTCTCACTGATTATATAAAGACTATATATATGAACTCTACAGTGTTCACTAACACATTTTATTACAGTACACAGGATTATACATTTTAGGTTATAGGTGATTTAGACAGGATTTGTAAAATTCAGTATAACAATCTAAATGAAATCTGATTTAATATGAGAGAATAATTCAGACAGAGTAACCAGGTCTGGTGTTCATTCTAATCACAAGTCTTATTTCAGATCATCTACTTTTTATTTTTAGAATCACACAAATAATTTACACCTTCGACTATAGCACAAACACCAGCACCAACAGCAGCACCAACACCAGCAGCAGCAGCAACACCAGCACCAGCAGAGGCAACACCAGCAGCAGCAACACCAGCAGTAGCACCAGCACCAGCAGCAGCAACACCAGCACCAGCAACACCAACACCAGCAGCAACACCAGCAGCAGCAACAGCACCAGCAGTAGCACCAGCACCAGCAGCAACAACAGCACCAGCAGTAGCACCAGCACCAGCAGCAACAACAGCACCAGCAGTAGCACCAGCAGCAACAACAGCACCAGCAGTAGCACCAGCAGCAACAACAGCACCAGCAGTAGCACCAGCAGCAGCAACAGCAACAGCACCAGCAGTAGCACCAGCACCAGCAGCAACAACAACAGCACCACCAGCAGCAACACCAGCACCAGCAGCAGCAACACCAGCAGTAGCAGTAGCACCAGCACCAGCAGCAGCAACACCAGCACCAGCAACACCAGCACCAGCACCAGCAGCAACAACACCAGCACCAGCAGTAGCACCAGCAGTAGCACCAGCAACACCAGCACAATAAACAGCAACAGCACCAACACCAGCACAAACAACACCAACAAGAGCTGCAAGAATCCATTTATGATATTTCACATAAAAATTCTTCAAAAATGAGCTATTTGCCTCTTTTTCCTCTTCCACTTTCTGTTTTATTTCCTGTTGCACTTTCTGTTTTATTTCCTCTTCCACTCTCTGTTTTATTTCCTCTTCCACTCTCTGTTTTATTTCCTCTTCCACTCTCTGTTTTATTTCCTCTTCCACTCTCTGTTTTATTTCTGCTGTTTTCTTTCTGTTTTCTTTTTTTATTTCCTCTTCCACTCTCTGTTTTATTTCCTCTTCTGCTCTCTGTATTATTTCCTCCTCCACTCTCTGTTTTATTTCCTCCTCCACTCTTTGTTTTACTTCCTCTTCCTCTCTCCTCACCCTCTTCTCCTCCTCCTGTCTGAGTCTGGCTGCTTCCTCAAACATCTCATTGGAGTAACAGGTTCCTCCGTTCTTCTCCACCATCCTGTCTATCTTCTGCAGTAGCTCACTGACCTGCTCTCTGTTTGTCAGCTCTTTATTATTAAAGACATGATATCCACCTCCACACTGCTGGACAAGGTCACTTAAAGTCTTGTTCTCTTTAATGAGTGTCTCTACATTTTCTCCATCTAACTGGTCTCCATGGGTGAAGAGAACCATTGCATATTTCCTCACTTCATCTCCAAATAAGTTTTCAATTAGCTGAATAATGTGTTTTTCCTGTTCTGTGTACCTAATATTCAGTGGCAGAACAATGAGGAGAGTGTGAGGTCCTGGACTGGACAAATAGATACTCCTCCCTATCTCACAAGCTGTTTTTACAGGATCAACAGATGTGTCTAAGAGACCTGGAGTATCAATCACACACACGTTCCTGTCCTCAACATGGCCATGATGAGCTTCACTCTTGCTGGTGATAGAGTTCATGCTGAATTTAGATCTGAATTTCTCCTCTCCCAGGATGGTGTTTCCTGTAGAGCTCTTCCCCCATCCAGTTTTCCCTAACAGCACAATCCTCAGGTCAGAACTGCTGCTGGTGGTCTGTGGTTTTTTTCTCTGCAGATGTGATGCTGATTGAGGAAAATAAAATGTTTAGATCTTCAAAAAATGAAAACTGTAAAATTTTACATAATTTAAAAATAATACTCAATGAGACATGAATGTCTCGGTGAACTGTCTGTCTGAAGTAATAGATTTCAGTAGAATTACTCACCAGTATTAAATAATTTATTGCTCACTTTCACTAGAAGGTTTTTACTTATGAATAAAAACTCACCAGATTTAAAAAATTTCTTGACAACTATGTTCAGAAGGTCTTTAGCTTGGTCACTTTTTATATTGTTGTTGAAGACGTGGTGTCTGTAACTGTATCTCTTCATCAGCTCCATCAGAGATTCTGTATTAATGATGAAATTCTCTATGGTCTGTTCCTCTTCCTCTAGTTCATCTCCTCCAGTGAAGAGGATCCAGGTCTTTTCCAGACGCTGTGGTCCTAACAGAAGCTCGGTTTTCTGCACAGCTTTCAGATCTTCCTCAGTAAATCTATCTGCCCTGATGACCAGTAGATATGTACAGACGTCTGATTCTGACTCACATGAGCTGAAGGCCTTCTGACATTCCTGTATGACCTGATCATCACTCAGCTCAGTGTTACAGAACCCTGGAGTGTCGTAAACAGTAACTGGGAGACCAGAAACTGTACAGTGTTCCATCTGAACATGTTTAGTGACAGAGGTTTGACTTTTCTGTGAGGTGAAAGCTCTTTGTCCTAATATGGTGTTTCCTGATGCACTTTTACCTGAACCTGATTTTCCCAACAAGATGAAATTAAACTGTGGTGGTGACATCTTACTGATGTGGCTCATCTTCATCAGACTGTAGAAGACCTGTTTACTGGAGAAGAAAACACACATACACAGACATACACACACACACATACACACACACAGACACACAGACAGACAGACAGACAGACATACACACACACACACAAATACACACAGACACAGACACACACACAGACACAGACACACACACACACACACACACACTAGTTTATTCCCTAACTTATTATTGTTAGATTTATAATAAAACCCTTAACACAATGTAAGTCCTGTATCTGAGGAGTTTCTCCTTCTGTAGATTCTCCTGCTGCTAGCAATCAAACACACAATAAAGCTGATCTTTACATTGTGTTGTGTTTTTATCAGTAACTTTATTAAAAACTCTACATTTAATCTTCTTCTAACATTTCTATGTTTTTCTGATTGGGTTTTATTTAACAGATAAAATGTCTTCCGGCTTTTCGGTGCTGCAGCTTATTTTTGTCACGCAGCTGAAATAAAAACCTGAAAATATGCGATTTGGTAAAATACACATTAAAATATACATTAAACTATACATTAAAACATACATTAAAGTTTAAAATCATTCATAAAACGATTTATAATAACTTACCGTCTAAGGTTATATTTCAGACCAAACTTTTGTTCTTTTGTGAACGTCGAGTTGTTCAGAAACACTTTCACTTCCTCACTACAGTGTGTTTATGTGTCGTTCACGAACGAATCAATTCATCGAACCGACTCTTTTGTAGTGGAGAGTCGACTCTTACGTCTCTACTATTCCCTTATTATTTGAAGCCACAAATCCACACCCACAGTATTAGTTACTGTGATGTATTGAATATTCTCATACTGACTACAAAATAATGTACAGAGTAAAAACAGGGTCCTCATTTATTAACTATCTATACATGTGGTTTTGTGTGTAAACCGTGTGTGTGTGTGTGTGTGTGTGTGTGTAAACCGTGTGTGTGTGTGTAAACCGTGTGTGTGTGTGTGTGTGTGTGTGTGTGTGTAAACCGTGTGTGTGTGTATGTTTACATGCACAGAATGATGTATATTATGTTTTTCTCATTTGTGCAGATGTGTACATTTCCCACACACATTAACGTGTATGTATGTATATGTCCCTAATTTCCCCATAGGGATTTATTTACATTTACATTTACAGCATTTGGCAGACGCCCTTATCCAGAGCGACGTACATAAGTGCTTAAATCTCTAACATTGAATACATTAATGCTGGCTCACTAAGTTACATACTTAAGATACCATGAGTTTAAAACATTTGTTCAAAGTTACAATGAAAAAGTGTCAAAGGTTTTTTTTTTTTTTTTTTTTTTTTTTTAAATGCGAAAGATAAGTAAAGAAATGCCAGTTGAAGTGTTCCCTGAATAAGTAGGTCTTCAACCGCCGCTTGAAAATATCCAGTGACTCAGCTGTCCGGACCTCTAGGGGAAGTTCATTCCACCACCTTGGTGCCAGTACAGAGAAGAGTCTTGTAGTATACTTGCCTCTTACCCTGAGAGATGGTGGAACCAGTCGAGCAGTGCTGGTAGATCGGAGGGTGCGGGGTGCAGTGCGAGGAGTGATGAGGGCTTTGAGGTAAGAGGGAGCTGGTCCATTTTTGGCTTTGTAGGCCAGCATCAGTGTTTTGAATCTGATGCGTGCAGCTACCGGAAGCCAGTGGAGGGGCTCGCAGCAGCGGGATGGTATGCGAGAACTTTGGCAGGTTGAAAACAAGCCAGGCAGCTGCATTTTGGATCATTTGCAGAGGACGGATTGCAGCCTGTGTGGACAGAAATGGCCGAATCCTTCTAATGTTGTAGACAAGAAATCGACATGAGCGAGTCACATTAGCAACATGAGAGGAAAAGGACAGTTGAGTGTCCATGGTTACCCCAAGGTTGTGAGCTGTGGCTGAAGGGGAGATCAGATCGTTGTGCAAGGATATAGCAAGATCATGACCTGGGGATGAATCACCTGGGATGAAGAGCAGCTCAGTTTTGCTAGGATTAAGCTTTAACTGATGAGCAGTCATCCATGATGAACTTTCTGCCAGACATGCAGAGATCCGGTCAGAAGCTGTGGCATCTGCGGGTGGGAAAGAGAATAAAGGGTTTTAATAAAGGGTTTTAATTCTGTTATGTGGTGAAAAAATGTAAAGTAGGTCAAACTAACTGCAGAGTTTCTACATGACATATGTTTATATCAGTATAAGTGAGAGAGTAATGGGCTGATGTCAGTGATCACACCATGCAGACAGACGACACTGACTGAATGTAAAGAGTATAATATATGGAGCATTTAATGACAGATTGGGATTAAGGCTTGTTTAAAGTCTGGACTCCTGCAGGAACTCTGTTCTCTTAGGTACAGGTACATTTCAGACAGAACTGAACACAATCCTGACATTTCCAAACAACCCATGAACTGAAGGAACTGAGAACATGTCAAACTCCACACAGACCCTCATCTGACACCAGATCAGGACTGAAACCAGATACTGCTGCAAAACTATAATGACTGATGCTCACTGTTTATTAACTGCCTGAATTAAAGTGAAATAGCAAACATTTCTGTATCGTCTTAGAAAAATAATTTATTTGAGTAATTAAACATAAACCACATGAATTTAACTGAATTCAAATTTATGTGTATAGCGATTTTAACAATAGACAGCTTTACAGAACATAAAAAACATAGCTCAAAATGTTCATTATACAATGATTAATTTTAGATATATTTAAATGTGTTTGTATTTATCCCCTATGAGCAAGTCTGATGTGACTCAGGTGACTGTGGGGAGGAAAAACTCCCTTAGATGGTAAAGGAAGGAACCTTGAGAGGAACCAGACTCAAAGGGGAACCTCATCCTCATCTAGGTGACACTGGGGGTGTGATTATAAATATACAGTCTGATAAATGTTGTAGTGATGTAAAAGATCACATGGAGTTCACATCTCCTCTTTAGTATGGCAGAGTCTAACTGGAGCTGGTAGATCTGTAGATGCCTCAGGATCCCCACATGTTGGCCTCATCTCTGTAAAGGTCCAAAAATTTCACACCCTAGGTGGTAATGGTGGCTCAGTGGTTAAGGCTCTGGGTTGTTGGTCAGAAGCACCACTAAGCTGTTGGACAAAGGAGCAAGGCCCTTAACCCTGTCTGCTCCAGGGGCACTTTATCATAGTTGCCCCTACACTCTGATCCCAACTTCCTCATATGTGATAGTATGTGCATATATGAATATGTGAAGAAAAACATCCCACTGTGCTGTAATGTGTGTGAAGATAATAAAGACTTCACAAATCACAGTCAGCGAAAATCTAAAACAATGTTCAGTTACTGATTTCTCAATATGTTCTCAGCCATAAGGCATAAACATGTTCATTCATTTAGTCACTTTAGTGTCATTTGTATAGATTCTATAACATCAGTGCAGATTATTTCACACTCCAGCATTTGAGCTCATGTAAGACACGTGTCAGTATTTCCTCATTGAACTGACTTTGTTCTGCTTCCTGTCTCACTGCATTAAGTTTGTGCTCATAATATCTTTTATACTCGGCCAGTGTTTGGTTATTCAGATACTGCAGCTGTTTGATCTTCTTCTCCTTCTCTTCAACAAATTATTTTAAGACATCAAGGTTATCCTGCAGTTTCCTCTTTTCTTCCTGAAATTTGGCCTCTAGTTTCAGTTGTTGCTCATGTAGTTCTTGCTTGTAGATCTTCCTCAGTTCATCTTCCCTCATCTTCAGCCTCTGTTCCACCTCTCGGTACATCTCACTGGTGTAGAACTGGTTATTATTCGCTAAAATCATGTTGTTACTTTCTTCAAGAACTTCAAGAGATTGGAGTTTCCTGAGTCAATAACTCCTGAGCTAAACGCTGTTACTACACAAATAACACCTCTTTTCTATCGTAATAATGTAGAGACGCAGCTACAACCGTGTTTTGTGTAGTAACAGTGTTTAGCTCAGGAGTTATTGACTCAGGAAACTCCAATCTGTGAATATGTGACCAACTTTACTTAAGACGCTGAGGCGCTTTTTTACGTGTGTGTGTGTGTGTGTGTGTGTGTGTGAGAGTATGTGTGAGTATGTGTGAGTATGTGTGAGTATGTGTGAGTAGGTGTGAGTATGTGTGTGTATGTGTGAGTAGGTGTGAGTATGTGTGTGTGTGTGTGTGTGTGTGTGTTCTTACTGTTTGGACGGTCCCCATAAGGACTGTGTCTTCCTGATGGTTCCTGTTCTCTCTCATGTTTTCCCACTAAAGCAAAAAAATAAAAAATTAAGAATTTATATCATAATCAGTTAAACATTATTCCTATACATGATCGCACGCATGCACACACACGCACACACACACACACACACACACACACACACACACAGTTAGCTATTCTACAGACTATTCTCTGGTTAAGATGTGTAACTCTGGAATCCTGCTTTAGGAAAGAAGACTTCCAAAGACATTGTATTAGAACAGCAAGGACAATTCTGTTGTACTGTTAGTTTTGTTATATGTTGAAGAAGTGGGTTTGAGATTAAGATTAAATATAAGATGATGGATCAGAATTTCAGCTTTCAGTCTAGATTCATGAGCAAAATAATAAGGTGGGGGGGATTCGGGGAAGGGAGGGAGGGAGGGAGGGAGGGAGGAAGAAAGAAAAGCCTGAGTAATTTTAGGAGGCCTCACATTAACAAGGCGAAACTAAATGTTTAGTTTGACATTAAACAGGTTTTATATTAATCTGATTAAGATTTAGATTTATTTCATTATAAATGATGAAAAAATAATGTTTATTATAGACTATTTTATCTATTATTATCCATTTGAATTGTTCTTTGAACTAAAAGGTTTTTTGTCTAAACCTCAAAACTCAAAAAGTTAATTAATAACAGTTCTGGGAGGCCAAAATCTTAGGATTTAAAGTGTCAGGATTTATATATATATATATATATATATATATATATATAGTATATTTTTTTATTCTGGCTACAATAAATAGATGTAACAATAATATAAAATGTTTATGTACACAATTTAAAAAGAACTGGGAACAATATTAGTAGTAAAATACTCTTTATTCTGCCATAGATTTTGAATCCTGATTTTATTTATTCTAAAGTTTCTTTCTCAGGTCATGTTTTGTGTTTTTAGTGACAGACTCGTGTGTGTGTGTGTGTATGTATGTATGTGTATGTATGTATATTCAACACCTCACTGGAGCTGTGTGAAGTACCCTCATGCTTCAAAAGCTCCACCATCATCCCCGTCCCAAAGAGACCCAAAATTACCAGACTTAATGACTACAGACCTGTGGCTCTAACATCTGTGGTCATGAAATAATTTGAAAGACTGGTTCTGGCTTATCTGAAGAACATCACTGGACCCTTACTGGTCCCTCTGCAGTTTGCCTACAGGGCAAACAGGTCTGTGAATGATGCGGTCAATATGGGACTGCATTATTTTCTGCAGCATCTGGACAGACCAGGGACTTATGTGAGGATCCTGTTTGTGGACTTCAGCTCTGCCTTTAACACCATCATCCCATCACTCCTTCAGCCCAAACTAACCCAGCTCTCTGTGCCCTCCTCTGTCTGTCAGTGGATCACTAGCTTTCTCACAGACAGGCAGCAGCTAGTGCGACTGGGAAAACTCAAATCTAGCACCCGCACCATCAGCACTAGTGTCCCCTAGTCTCCTGAAGTTTGCAGATGACACCACACCGATCGGCCTCATTCAGGACGTTGACGAGTCTGCCTACAGACTGGCTGTCTGGTGCAGCCTTAACAACCTGGAGCTGAACACGCTCAAGACAGTAGAGATGATCGTGGACTTCAGGAGAAACCCCCCTGCTCTCCCCCCACTCACCATCATGGACAGCATTGTTACAGCAGTGGAGTCATTCAGATTCCTGGGAACCACAATCTCCCAGGACCTGAAGTGGGACATTCACATTGACTCCATTGTGAAAAAGGCTCAGCAGAGGTTGTACTTCCTTCGTCAGCTGAGGAAGTTCAACCTGCCACAGGATCTGCTGAAACAGTTCTACACTGCTATCATCGAATCCATCCTCTGCACTTCAGTGACTGTTTGGTTCAGCTCAGCTACCCAATCCGACCTCAGGAGACTACAGAGGGTAGTCCGGACTGCTGAGCGAATCATTGGCACAACTCTCCCCACTCTCCAAGATCTGTACTTCTCCAGAGTGAGCAAAAGGGCAAAGTCAATCACTCTGGACCACTCATATCCAGCACACTCACTCTGGACTCCTCACATCCAGCACACTCACTCTGGACCCCTCACACCCAGCACACTCCCTCACTCTGGACCCCTCACATCCAGCACACTCGCTCACTCTGGACCCTTCACATCCAGCACACTCGCTCACTCTGGACCCCTCACATCCAGAACACTCCCTCACTCTGGACCCCTCACATCCAGCACACTCCCTCACTCTGGACCCCTCACATCCAGCACACTCCCTCACTCTGGACCCCTCACATCCAGCACACTCCCTCACTCTGGACCCCTCACATCCAGAACACTCCCTCACTCTGGACCCCTCACATCCAGCACACTCCCTCACTCTGGACCCCTCACATCCAGCACACTCCCTCACTCTGGACCCCTCACATCCAGCACACTCCCTCACTCTGGACCCCTCACATCCAGCACACTCCCTCACTCTGGACCCCTCACATCCAGCACACTCCCTCACTCTGGACCCCTCACATCCAGCACACTCCCTCGCAAGACCTTCTGCCCTTCATTTCCACTATCGTCAATAGATCCATAGCATCTGGTCAGGTACCAACTACTTTCAAGAGAGCAAGGGTTATTCCCATCCTAAAGAAACCCGCTCTGGATCCATCAGACATCAGTAACTACAGACCGGTATCACTTCTCTCATTTCTTTCAAAAATTCTTGAACGCATTGTCTATAACCAACTGTCTGTCTACCTCTCACAGAACAACCTCCAAGACCCCAACCAGTCTGGCTTTAAAGCAGCTCATTCCACAGAGACAGCCCTTTTGGATGTCTCTGAGAAACTACATGCTGCTAGATCAGCCAAACTGTCATCCGTCCTTATCCTCCTTGACCTTTCAGCAGCGTTTGATACAGTCAACCACGAGACTCTCTTGTCCACCCTCAGGAGTCTTGGGATTTGCGGATCAGCTTGGGAATGGTTTGCTTCCTACCTGGAAGGACGCTCATATCAGGTAACATGGAAGGGAGTGACATCTGCTCCACGCAGACTCTCCACTGGTGTCCCACAGGGCTCAGTACTTGGTCCTCTTCTTTTCTCCCTGTATACTCACTCTCTTGGTGAAGTTATTTCCTCATATTCTCTTACCACTGCTATGCTGATGATACACAACTTATCTTCTCTTTCCCACCCTCAGATGCCACAGCTTCTGACCGGATCTCAGCATGTCTGGCAGACATTTCATCATGGATGACTGCTCATCAGTTAAAGCTCAATCCTAACAAAACTGATCTGCTGATCATCAGGTGATTCATCCCCAGGTCATGATCTTGCTATATCCTTGCACAATGATCTGATCTCCCCTTCTGCCACAGCTCGCAACCTTGGGGTAACCATGGACAATCAATTGTCCTTTTCCTCTCATGTTGCTAATGTGACTCGCTCATGTCAGTTTCTTCTCTACAACATTAGAAGGATTCGGCCATTTTTGTCCACACAGGCTGCTCAGGTACTTGTTCAGTCTCTTGTCATTTCTAGACTGGATTACTGCAACGCACTGCTGGCAGGTCTACCTATGAACGCAATCCGTCCTCTGCAAATGATCCAAAATGCAGCTGCCTGGCTTGTTTTCAACCTGCCAAAGTTCTCGCATTCCACCCCGCTGCTGCGATCCCTCCACTGGCTTCCGGTAGCTGCACGCATCAGATTCAAAACACTGATGCTGGCCTACAAAGCCAAAAATGGACCAGCTCCCTCTTACCTCAAAGCCCTCATCACTCCGTGCACTGCACCCCGCACCCTCCGATCTACCAGTACTGCTCGACTGGTTCCACCATGTCTCAGGGTAAGAGGCAAGTATACTACAAGACTCTTCTCTGTTCTGGCACCAAGGTGGTGGAATGAACTTCCCCTAGAGGTCCGGACAGCTGTCACTGGCTATTTTCAAGCGGCGGTTGAAGACCTACTTATTCAGGGAACACTTCAACTAGCACGTCTTTCCTTATCTTTTGCATTTAAAAAACAAACAAAAAAAAAAACCTTTGACACTTTTTTCATTGTAACTTTGAACAAATGTTTTAAACTCATGGTATCTTAAGTATGTAAATTACTTCGCTCTGGATAAGGGCGTCTGCCAAATGCTGTAAATGTAAATGTGTGTGTGTGTGTGTGTGTGTGTGTGTATGCGTGTGTGTGTGTGTGTGTGTGTGTGTGTGTGTGTGTGTATGTGTGCGTGTGTGTATGAATGTGTATGTGCGCGTGTGTATGTGTGTGTATGTGTGAGTGCGTGTATGTTTCTGTATGTGTGTGTGTGTGTGTGTGTATGTGAGTGCGTGTATGTTTGTGTATGTGTGTGTGTGTGTGTATGTTTGTTTGTGTGTGTGTATGTTTGTTTGTGTGTGTGTGTATGTGTGAATGCGTGTATGTTTGTGTATGTATGTGTGTGTGTGTGTGTGTGTGTGTATATATATATATATGTGTGTATGTATGTGTGTGTGTGAGTGCGTGTATGTTTGTTTATGTGTGTGTGTGTGTGTGTGTGTTCTTACTGTTTGGACGGTCCCCATCAGGACTGTGTCTTCCTGATGGTTCCTGTTCTCTCTCATGTTTTCCCACTAAAGCAAAAAAATAAAAAATGAAGAATTTATATCATAATCAGTTAAACATTATTCCTATACATGATCGCACGCACGCACGCACACACACACACACACACACACAGTTAGCTATTCTACAGGCTATTCTCTGGTTAAGATGTGTAACTCTGGAATCCTGCTTTAGGAAAGAAGATGATGGATCAGAATTTCAGCTTTCAGTCTGGATTCATGAGCAAAATAATAAGGTGGGGGGGATTCGGGGAAGGGAGGGAGGGAGGGAGGGAGGAAGAAGAAAGAAAGAAAGAAAGAAAGAAAGAAAGAAAGAAAGAAAGAAAGAAAGAAAGAAAAGCCTGAGTAATTTTAGGAGGCCTCACATTAACAAAGCGAAACTAAATATTTAGTTTGACATTAAAAAGGTTTTATATTAATCCGATTAAGATTTAGGTTTATTTATTATAAATGTTTATTATTTTAAGGTTATATTTTCTTTCTTTACCTGAATGCGACATTTTCTGACAAATCAGATCAGAGTCCAGTTTACTTCCTGAATGAATCGCTCTGTGTAAATTAATCTTTTAAGTGATTGAGTCGTTTGGGTGACTGAATCATTCTCCTTTGTCAAATCAAATCAAATTTTATTTGTCACATACACATACATACAGGGTACAATATGCAGTGAAATGCTTTATGCAACTGTCTTGTATAAGAATAAAAAATATTAAAAAAAAGTATAAAAAAGCAAAAAATAAAATAAGAATAAAATAATAAGAAAGTATAAACTATATAATAAAACTATATAAAAACTATATAAAAATATGAAATATATGGAGTCCAGTGTTATGGTATGGTTGTGGTAGCTCAGTGGGTAAGGTGTTGGGCTACTGATCGGAAGGTCATGGGTTTGAACCCCAGGTCCACCAAGCTGCCACTGCTGGGCCCCTGAGCAAGGCCCTAAACTCAGTTGCTCAGTTGTAAGTCACTCTGGATAAGGGTGTCTGCTAAATGCCGTAAATGTAAATGTAAATGTTAGATCCTGGGTGTCTCCTGGTTTAAGATCTGAATGGCCTGAGGGAAGAAGCTTCTCCTCATCCTCTCTATGTTTGCTTTCAGGGAGCAAAAGCGTTTCCCTGAACACAACAAAGAAAAGAGTCCATTGTTGGGATGCTGAGATCCTTTACAATCTTCCTGGCTCTGGTCCGGCACCGTGTGCTGTAGATGTCCTGCAGGTCAGGAAGCTCGGTGTAGATGGTACATTCAGCTGATCGCAATACCCTCTGGAGGACTCGCCTGTCCTGCATGGTGCTGTTCCTGAAGTGATGCTACCCATCAGGACCCTCTCAATGGTGCAGGTGTAGAAAGTCTTTAGCACCTGAGAGGGCAGTCTGAAGTCTCCAATGCTGAGGGTGAGGGTGGATGATGTGTGTTTGCCCACCCGTACAGCTTGTGGTCTGTCTGTCAGGAAGTTGGAGAGTCCCAGGACCTCCAACTTAGAGGTGATCGTGGAGGGAAGTATGGTGTCAAACGCTGAACTGTAGTCCACAAACAGCAGTTTTGCATAATTCCCTTTTCTGCAGTCCAGGTGGCTCATCGTGGTGTGGAGAAGATGAGCGATGGTGTCCTCAGTAAAGCGGTTCTGGCGGTACGCGAACTGTAGTGGATCCAGTGTGTCTGGTAGTGATGCAGTGATGAAGTCTCTGACAAGTCTCTCGAAGCACTTCATCACTACTGAGGTCAGAGCTAAGGGTGGTAGTCGTTGAGGCAGGCAGGCTGGGGTTTCTTCAGGACAGGAACAATGGTGGACTGTTTGAAGCATGAGGGGACAACAGATTGTTCCAGTGAGAGGTTGAATATCTCAGTAAACACCTGTGCTAGCTGGTCATCACAGGCTTTCAGAACCAGAACTGTGATGCCGTCTGGTCCTGCTGCTGTCCTGGTGTTCACTCTCTTGAATGCCCTCCTCACGTCCTGCTCTGAGATGGTGAACGTGTTTACCTCTCCAGCTCTCTCATCTTGCATGCTGTCTGTGCCGCTAGCGCCGCTAGCCTGGTTAGCTGCAGCCTCGAAGCGAGCGTAAAAGGTGTTTAGCTCGTCAGCCAGAGAAGCGTCCGTATTCCCCATTCTAGAAGCAGATGTTCTATAGTCCGTAATGTTCCTTAGTCCCTACTGTTCAATTTCCGGATAGTTGGAATAGTAATCAGTAACCACCAAGAAATCTTTGCCAAACAAATCAGTTCCAACCTTTTCCCATGCTTGACTAGGCACATCCGCTATCAGCATGGGTTCTTTTGCTTGTTTATAATGATGACTCAAACAGATGTCACATTTATTGATCAATTCTTCAATGTGCTTACTAATTCCAGGCCAATACACAGCTTGTCTTGCTCTTCGCTTGCATTGTTCAATGCCGAGATGCCCTTCATGTATGCGACGAAGCATATCTGGACGCATGGACATTGGAATGACAATTCAATTTTTTCGCAGCAACATGCCACTACATTCACTAAGTTCTGCCCTAATTGGAAAATACTGCAGACACTTGCCTTTGCTCCATCCTTGCTGAAGAAGAACCATCACCTTCTGCAACTCAACATCTTTAGCAGTTTCCTCCACAATACGTTTAAATATCTCATTCGAAAAAGGCAAAGAGGAAACCACAGTACTCACATGTCCTTCCAGTTCTTCCATGATGGGACTGCTCTCTGAAATTACCGGTGCTCGAGACAGTGCATCAGCCACAATGAGATACTTCCCAGGTGTATACTTCCATTCTTGATCATATAAAGAAGACCACACAAACTCTTTGTCATTTTGTAACAATGCTCTTATGTGTTTGGTTTTGGCTGAATCATGGAATCTCTCAAGTCATTAAAATTACAGGTTTTTGCCTTGATCTTGAGGTCAGTAAGAAAGCAATCAAAAGCCTCTCCTTCATGCTGTATTAGTGTCTCATTCTTCTTTGTCAAACAATGAGCATCAATTTTTTCCAATACCTTGTCCAGTTTCTTATCTGCCCCATCCTCAAAGATAAAGGTGTTAAAAACTTCCACAGCATCTACTCCAGCAATCGTAAGTAGCAGGGCAATCTTTCTTTCATCCGCAGCGGCCGTTTGTCCAATGGCTGTAACATACAATTCAAACTGTTGTTTGAAAGTCCTCCAGTTTGCATCAACGTTTCCACACAACTTCAGTGAAACGGGGTTTAATGGCTTCCATTGCGTTCTTCAAGCCCCACTCCTGGTACCATGTATTATTCAGGCATCATACAAATAAGAGGAACTCAAGATTGCAGGAACTGGTTTCTTTATTCCACCGGGGACATCCCTCACATACAAGTTACTATCCCTTTTTCACTCAATGCACCCAGCTTTATACTACCCATTACTGCCACCTAGTGGACCAAACAACATCCCACTCATTACAATCCAGAGCGTCCTGCAGAGCGGCCACCGATTGGTCAGTCCAGCGCGCGACCTCCCTCTCAACTGGAGCTTCCTGTTTCAGCCTTTTAGGGTTAGGGTTAGGGTTAGGGTAGATGAGGAAGATGGCGGCATTTCCCAAACGGTGGACGTGATTGTGCCTTGTAGCTGTTCTTAAATGGTGTGTAGCAGTGGTCCAGTGTCCTTTCGCCCCTGGTGGGGCAGGTGATGTGCTGCTGAACGTTCGGTAATGTGCGTTTGAGGTTGGCATTGTTAAAGTCTCCCACCACAATGAGCACAGCGTCCCGATGCTGTGTTTGGTGTAGCATTAGTGTGTCGTGTAAGTCCCATACTGCAGTGTCTGTGTCCACTTGAGGTGGAATATAAACGGCACTGACTATGACCGAGCTGAATTCCCGAGGTAGATAGAAGGGCCGACATTTGATGGTCAGTAGCTCCAGATTTGGTTTGCAGGAGCGTGTAAGAGGAACGATGCTCGCACTGTCGCACCAGTGGTTGTTCACCATTAGACACACTCCACCTCCCCTTAACTTCCCTGACTCCAGTGTTCTGTCCATGCGATGAACCAAGAAAAACTTGGTCCGGTACCGCAGGGTTCAGCCATGTCTCGGTGAAGCAGAGACGGCTGCAGTCCCGAATGTCCCTCTGGAACTTGACCCTTGCCCTGAGGTCGTCGAGCTTGTTTTCCAGAGACTGGACGTTGGTGGATAACAGGATACTAGGTCAGGGAGGGGCGGCTCGTTTCCCTCGCGGACGCCGGTGTGGGTCACCTCCTTTGTTCCCCCTCAGGATCTCGCTCTGCCAGCATGGGTCCGAGTTTAAAAACGGCGAAGGGTGAGTGTATTTTACACCAATAGATATAAGATTGTCTCTGTCATATCTAATGATATCCATCTTCTATAAGTAAAAAATATAAAAATAAGTAAAATAAAATAAAATAAAAATATAAAATAAACCAAAAAGTCAAGTGTAACCGGAGCAGTCGTGATGGCAGTCGACCTCACCGGCGCCGTGTACTGAATCATATTGTTCTGTCTCTTTAGTCCTGCCTGGAAATCACGTGACTGTTTTGTGAGCAGGACTTTGGTTAGAAAAGATCATTCAGCCAAATCCTTTTTTGAATCTATTAATCAAAATAAAATTATTCCTCTAGAGGACAAATAAGAGGATAAATGGGGTAGCAGCAGCAGCGTGTAGCACCAGCAGCGTGTGAGTGTAGCAGCAGCAACGTGTAGCAGCAGCAGCGTGTGCGTGTAGCAGCAGCAGCGTGTAGCAGCAGCAGCTTTGGAGCTCTCGCATCTTCCAAGCTGCGAGCTTGTAGCTGTCCTTGAATTCTTTTTTAGTCTTGTGTTATGCCATACGGAACCGGGGGCCACTGAACCTGCATTATCAACAACAGTGGGGGCTCGCCGACAGCCTTAGCCACCGGGGAGGCACGTATGGTTGTGCTGCGGTTAGATTGTTGGTTTTGTGTCATGCCATACTGAACCGGGGCCACTGAACCTGCATTAACGTCGACAGTGGGGGCTCGCCGACAGCCTTAGCCACCGGGTAGGCACGTATGGTTGTGTTGTGTTGCAGTTAGATTGTAGCATATACGGTCATATAACGTGGTGTTTGAATTGTTTGTGCGTCATATTTGTTTGCTTGGCTGAGTATTTTTACTCAATTCCGATTTATCTGAGTTTATACTTTAACTCCTTACCCTCTGATACTTTTATTTATTGTTTTCCCAGCGCCCGCTGCTAGCTGGTTAGCATCGCTAGCCTGTTAGCCCGGTTCCGCTAGTACACACCACACTCTGACTCCCTACTTTTTACACAGGGCGAACACATCGGCAATACATCTTAAACCTAAAATAATCGCTCGATATACGTTTTGATATCGCTGCATCCTATTTATATGTTCTCCCAGCCTCCGCCCCTAGCCGGCTAGCATAACTAGCCTGTTAGCCCGAGTACCGCTAGTACACCTTTTCACACCAATTATCTCTGTTGTACTTCATGTACTTCATCATGTCGGTTATGTCTCTGCCTTTGAGTGCAGGTGAGGACACGTTCGAGCTGCACTCAGTGGAACTGGAGCTGGAGGCCGTGGAGAAGCAGATCCGTGACCTACAGGTGAAGCAGGCCGAGCTGCGGGAGCGGAAAGCCGTGCTGGAAGCTCCCCGGTCGCCGCTCACCCGTCTCAGCTAAACTCCCGGCATGTAACTACTACTCCCTCCACCTCTACTCCGTGTTTTTCTCTGCCCAACGCACCCAGGAAGTGGCCTGGCCAGGGGCAGTTCACTCCGGCGCCAGGGCACCGCGGATCCTGGGTGCAGCAGCGGAGGACACGTGCCGGGCCGAGGACCTCTCCCCCCCCACCGCCGGTCTTCGAGATCCCCACCCGGAACCGCTTTGCCCCCCTTCGCGAAACGGCCCGCGACACTGTGATCATCGGACACTCCATCGTCTGCCACGTCCGTGCTACTGTGGCTAAAGGTAAAGCTCACACTCACTGCTTACCTGGTGCCCGTGTTCTTGATGTCGCTGCACAGGTACCTAGGGACGTGAGCAGAAACACCGAAGCCGTGGTTCTTCATGCCGGCTCGAATGACACCAGCCTGAGGCAGTCGGAGATCCTGAAGAGAGACTTCAAGACCCTGGTGGAGACGGCTCACAGCACAGCGCCACAGCGAGGATCATCGTGTCCGGACCACTTCCAACGTACCAGCGAGGAATTGAAAGGTTCAGTAGACTTTTCACTTTTGATGAATGGCTTCAGTCATGGTGTCAGGCTCAGAATCTACTCTTTGTCGATAATTGGAATGTTTTCTGGGAGCATCCTAGGCTGTTCCGCGATGACGGCCTGCACCCCAGCAGAGTTGGAGCGGAGATCCTCTCGGTCCACATATCCAGGGCGCTGCACACCTTCTGACTGGTAAACTATGCTTTAAATTTAAATTTCAACAGCCCTCCTTCACCTCAACACATTGACACAAATGCACACATAGCTCACCCCATAGAAACTGTGTCTGTTCCCCGAGCAGTGAGATTCAAAAGTAATTATGTGAGACGTTCTCGAAATAATCTTACTGTAATTAGGCCAGAAAAATGCCAAAGAAACAAACAAAAACAGTTCCTAAAGTTTGGGCTTCTGAACATTAGATCATTTGCACCCAAAGTACATCGGTCTAAATGAGTCTACACCATCAGGATATATCTATAAGCATGAGCCTCGTCAGACTGGTTGTGGAGGTGGTGTTGCCACTATCTTTAATGATTTCCTTACTGTTACACAGAGAACACAGTATAGATTTAAGTCTTTTGAAGTGCTCGTCCTCAATGTTACACTATCGCACATTCACATGAAAAAATCCCTGATGTCTCTTGCACTAGCAACCGTGTATGGACCACCAGGGCTCTACACCGATTTTCTTAGAGAATTCACAGATTTTCTTTCTGACCTATTGGTTAGCTTTGATAAAGCGTTAATTGTAGGAGATTTTAACATTCATGTTGAAGACACAAATGATGCGTTAGGACTCACATTCATGAACTTACTAAACTCACTTGGGCTTAAACAAAACATCACTAGAGCAACTCACCGTCGTAATCATGCACTAGATTTAATAATATCACACAGAATAGATGTCACTGATATAGATATCATTCCTCAAAGTGATGACATCACAGACCATTACCTCATACTGTACACACTACCTGTAGAACAGACTAACTGTGTCTCACCACGTTATCGACTCGGTAGAACTATTATTATGACCACTAAAGACAGATTCACAAATAACCTGCCTGATCTGTCTGGACTTCTTACTGTACCCTTAAACACAAACCATCTAGATGTAATGACTAACATCATAGACACTATATTCACTAGCACATTAGACACTGTTGTCCCATCAGATTACAGAAGGTTAGAGATAAAACACCTGAACCGTGGTATAACAGTCATACTCACACCCTCAAGAGAGAAACAACCTGTAACCTCGAGCGAAAGTGGAGAAAAGCTAAATTAGAGGTGTTTAGTATTGTGTATGAGGACAATATGTCCAACTATAGACAGGCTCTAAAAGCTGCTAGGGCTCTGAGCACCTGAGCAAACTCATAGAAAATACCCAGAACAATCCCAGGTTTTTATTTAACACAGTGACTAGATTAACACAAACCCAGAGATCTGAACACATTATTATTCCATGACAGTTCAGTAGTGAGGACTTTATTAGATTCTTCACTGATAAAATCGAAAGTATCAGGAATAAAATAGGTGACACTCAACATATGAGAGCAACTAGTGACCCAGTCTCACCTAAGGCTCTAGACACAAAACTACACTGCTTTACAAGTACAGGACAGGAAGAGTTAGATAAGCTTATTACTACAGCTAAATCAACAACTTGTTCACTAGACCCCATTCCAAGTAAATTACTGAAAGAAGTGTTAAACAAACCTGGTGAGACTCTTATTTATATTATTAACTCCTCGTTATCTTTAGGTTACGTCCCTAAGTCTTTCAAGTTGGCAGTTATTAGGCCACTCATCAAAAAACCTAATTTAGATTCAAATGACCTATCAAATTACAGACCTATTTCACATCTTCTGTTTATGTCTAAAATACTAGAAAAAGTTGTGTCTGTTCAACTGAGCTCCTTCTTACAGGAGAACAATATCCTCAAAGAGTTTCAATCAGGTTTCAGGCCCCATCATAGCACAGAAACTGTACTTGTGAAAGTCACAAATGACTTGTTCTTAGCTTCAGATCAAGACTGTATGTCACTATTAGTTCATATTTATTTTTACTCTCTAAAGCCGAAGGATTGTCGAGACTAATGTATGCAGCTCTTTCCTTGGAGATGAATAATCTTCTTCTTCTTCTTTCGGCTTTTCCCTTCAGGGGTCGCCACAGCGAATCATCTCTCTCCACCTAACCCTATCTTCTGCATCCTCAACCCTTGCACCCACTAGCTTCAAATCCTCATTAATTACATCCATATACCTCCTCTTTGGCCTTCCTCTTTGCCTCCTGCCTGGCAGCTCCATGTCCAACATTCTCCTACCAATATACTCACTCTCCCTCCTCTGAACATGTCCAAACCATCTTAATCTCGCCTCCCTAACTTTGTCCCCCAAACGTCCAACATGGGCTGTCCCTCTGATGTACTCGTTCCTAATCCTGTCCAATCTTGTCACACCCAAAGAGAACCTCAACATCTTCAGTTCGGCTACCTCAAGCTCTGACTCCTCTCTCTTCTTCAGTGACACTGTCTCTAAACCATACAGCACGGCCGGTCTCACCACTGTCCTGTACACCTTCCCCTTGATTCTTGCTGATATTTTCCTATCACACAGAACTCCTGACACCTTTCTCCACCCACTCCAACCTGCCTGCACTCGCTTCTTTACTTCTTTCCCACTCTCTCCATTACTCTGGACTGTTGACCCCAAGTACTTAAACTCCTGTACCTTCTTCACCTCTTCACCCTGTAACCTTACTGTTCCACTTCCCTCCCTTTCATTCACACACATGTACTCAGTCTTACTACGACTGACTTTCATTCCTCTTCTCTCCAGCGCAAACCTCCACCTCTCCAGGTTTTCCTCCACCCGCTCCCTGCTCTCACTACAGATCACAATGTCATCTGCAAACATCATCGTCCAAGGAGACTCCTGTCTGACCTCCTCTGACAACTGGTCCATCACTATAGCAAACAGGAAGGGGCTCAGAGCCGATCCCTGATGCAGTCCCACCTCCACTGTAAACTCCTCTGTCTGACCTACAGCACACCTCACCACTGTCCTGCTCCTCTCATACATGTCCTGCACCACTCTGACATACTTCTCTGCTACTCCTGACTTCCTCATACAGTACCACAGCTCTTCTCTTGGCACCCTGTCATACGCTTTCTCTAAGTCTACAAACACACAGTGCAACTCCCTCTGACCATCCCTATACTTCTCCATCAACATTCTCAGAGCAAAAATTGCATCTGTTGTGCTCTTTCTGGGCATGAAGCCATACTGCTGTTCACAAATTTCCACCACCTTCCTTAACCTAGCTTCCACTACTCTTTCCCACAACTTCATTGTATGGCTCATCAACTTTATCCCCCTATAGTTGCTGCAACTCTGCACGTCACCCTTATTCTTAAAGATCGGCACTAACACACTCCTTCTCCATTCCTCAGGCATCCTCTCACTTTCTAATACCCTGTTGAACAAACTAGTTAAAAATTCCACTGCTGCCTCTCCTAGACACTTCCAGACCTCTACCGGGATGTCGTCAGGACCAACTGCCTTTCCACTTTTCATCCTCTTCAAAGCCTTCCTGACTTCATCCTTTCTAATCTTATCTACTTCCTGTTCCACAGAGTTCACCCCTTCTACTCTTTTTTCCCTCTGATTTTCCTCATTCATCAGCTCCTCAAAGTATTCCTTCCATCTCCTCTGTACACTCTCCTCACTTGTGAGCACCCTTCCATCTCTATCCTTAATAATTCTAACTTGCTGCACATCCTTCCCATCTCGATCCCTCTGTCTAGCTAACCTGTACAAGTCTTTCTCTCCTTCTCTAGTGTCTAACCTAGTGTACAACTCTTCATATGCCTTCTGCTTGGCCTTAGACACCTCCCTCTTCACTCTGCGCTGTAACTCCTTGTATTCCTGTCTATTCTCTTCAGTCCTGTCCATATCCCACTTCTTCTTGGCTAATCTCTTCCTCTGGATACTATCCTGAACTTCCTCATTCCACCACCAAGTCTCCTTATCTTCTTTCCTCCTTCCAGATGACACACCCAGCACCTTTCTCCCTGTCTCCCTGATCACTTCTGCTGTAGTTTCCCAGTCATCCGGCAGCACTACCTGACCACCCAGAGCCTGCCTCAACTTCTGTCTAAATTCCTCACAACATTCCTCCTTTTTCAGCTTCCACCACTTAGTTTTCTTCTCTATCTTTGACCTCTTCCTCTTACACACCATCAGAGTCATCCTACACACCACCATCCTATGCTGTCTGGCTACACTCTCTCCCACTACCACTTTACAGTCACTAATCTCTTTCAGATTGCCTCTTCTACAAAGGATGTAGTCTACCTGTGTTCTCCTACCTCCACTCTTGTAAGTCACTCTATGTTCCTCCCTCTTCTGAAAATATGTGTTAACCACAGCCATGTCCATCCTCTTAGCAAAGTCTTCTACCATCTGTCCTTCAAGGTTCCTTTCCTTAACTCCAAACTTGCCCATCACCTCCTCATCACCTGTGTTCCCCTCACCAACATGTCCATTAAAATCCGCTCCTATCACCACTCTCTCACCCTTGGGAATACTCTCAATCACCTCATCGAATTCACACCAGAATCTCTCTTTCTCCTCTAACTCACAACCTACCTGCGGGGCATAACCACTAACAACATTCAACATCACCCCTTCAATCTCTAACTTCAGACTCATCACCCTGTCTGACACTCTCTTCACCTCCAGAACATTCCTCACAAACTCCTCCTTCAGGACCACACCTACCCCATTTCTCTTACTATCCACACCATAATAAAACAGCTTGAATCCTGCTCCTATACTACGAGCCTTGCTACCCTTCCACCTGGTCTCCTGTACACACAGTATATCCACCTTCCTTCTCTCCATCAGATCAGCCAGCTCTCTAACTTTCCCTGTCATAGTACCAACATTCAGAGTCCCTATTCTCAGTCCTACACTCTTACCTTTCCTCTTCTCTCTCTGTCTGTGCACTCTCCTCCCTCCTCTACTCCTTCGACCAACAGTAGCCCAATTTCCACCGGCGCCCTGTAGGTCAACGGCGCCGATGGCGGTCGTTGTTAACCCGGGCCTCGACCGATCCGGTATGAAATTCTTACTGACAACTCGCATGGTTAGATTTGGCAATGTTTTATGCCGGATGCCCTTCCTGACGCAACCCTCTCTATTTATCCGGGCTTGGGACCGGCACAGAAGTCTCTGGACTGTGACCCTCCTTGGAGATGAATAATAGAACGTTAAAAAGGTTGATAGCATGTTAAATAATTTTGTTTGGAAAAATAAAACCCACTTTATTAGAAAATCAGTCATGATGAATCCACTAAAAAAATGGGGGTTGGATTTTTTAGATTTTACTACATTAAACAATTAAATTCAAGTTTATTTGTATAGCGCTTTTTACAATGGACATTGTCTCAAAGCAGCTTTACAGAACATAAACATAGAACAAAAGGTAAACATAGGGAATAATATAAAGATTAATATAATAAAAATTCAAGATATATAGTTCACAGTATGTATGTATGTATGTATGTATGTATGTGTGTATGTATGTATGTGTGTATGTATGTATTTATCCCCAATGAGCAAGTCTGAGGTGACTCAGGTGACTGTGGGGAGGAAAAAACACCCTTAGATGGTAAAGGAAGAAACCTTGAGAGGAACCAGACTCAAAGGGGAACCTCATCCTCATGTGGGTGACACTGGGGGTGTGATTATAAATATACAGTCTGATAAATGTTGTGTTGATGAGGAGGTTGTTGTCCTCAAACACCACATGGAGTTACATCTCCTCTTTAGTATCGCAGAGTCTCTTTAGATCTCTAGATGTCTCAGGATCCTCAGAGTCCTCGGAGTCGCCCTCGTCTCAGTGGAGGTCCAAAATCTTCATCGCATGGAAGACAATTGGGGCTGGTACAATTTCTGGAAGCCTCGTGATGGTAGAAAGAGAGAAGCAGTGGAGAGGAATTAACGTAGCTGCTGTTCATAATATTAGCAAGCACTAGATGATAATGTGCATTTGGTCTGATGTAATAGTGCACAATATTATGGGATGTATTATGTGTATGTCTGACTAAAGAGATGAGTTTTTAATCTACATTTAAACTGGGAAAGTGTGTCTGAGCCCCGAACACTATCAGGAAGACTATTCCAGAGTTTGGGAGCTAAATAAGAAAACGCTCTACCACCTTTAGTAGATTTAGATATTCTGGGAACTACCAGAAGTCCTGAGTTTTGTGATCTCAGAGAGCGTGAAGGATTGTAACGTGTTAGAAGAGTAGTTAGATACATGGGAGCTAAACCATTAAGAGCCTTGTACGTAAGTAGCAGCAGTTTGTAATCAATTCTAAACTTAACAGGTAGCCAGTGTAGAGATGATAAAATTGGGGTTATATGGTCATACTTTCTTGTCCTAGTGAGAATTCTGGCAGCTGCATTTTGGACTAACTGTAGCCTATTTATTAAAGATGCAGGACAACCACCTAGTAATGCATTACAATAGTCCAGTCTAGAGGTCATGAAAGCATGAACTAGCTTCTCAGCATCAGATACAGACAGGATGTTTCTCAGCTTGGCAATATTTCTAAGATGAAGAAGGCTGTGTTTGTAATATGGTGATATGATTTTAAAGACAAGTTGCTGTCTAATAAACACCAGGGGTCTCATTTATATAGCGTGCATACGCACAAAACGGGGCTGGAAACGTGCGTACGCCAGTTTTCGCGCAAAGGTTGTGATCTATAAAAAAACAACCTGACGGGAAAATGTGCGCACCTTTTAAGCAAACTTTGAGATGTGCATACACACATTCTGGAGACAAAGGGAATTGGTGACACAGATGGTGAGGTCGTGAACTGAAGTTAGATTGTAGAAAATACATGTGAGAAGAACGATTATAAGAATTAATGACATTTAATTTTCACCCCATTTCATACGTTATATCCACATTATCATGAGTGTAAACGCAGTGTAAAAATGAAATATTTTCCTTAATGTACATATAGCTATCATAAAATGTCAAAGTCTGCAAATACAGTCATGAAGCACAATCGCTACTCATCATTGGTCCTAACTATTACGGTGTTCATTACAAAACCGTCATGAAGAAGCATGTGTTCACTATAACATTTTCGGCTTAAATTTTCGCCCACAAATTAATTCTGTGATTTTGTCAAGGTGTTAACAATCAGTCTAATTGCTAGAAACATATAAATCCTCCGGTGACCCGGGTATGTAATGCTTCATGATGGCACTGCTGGCACTGTTGGAGGATTACGCCAATGGCAGAATAAGGAGGGAACGAGTTTTCAGGGACCATGATGATTTCCTGGCCCATTATGATGACTGGCTAATAAGCCAATTTAGATTCCCTAGAGCTGTGCTCTTAGATCTATGTGCTGAATTGGGTCCAGTATTAGAGAGGGCAACACGCCGGAACCATGCCATCCCAGTCCAAATACAAGTCCTCACCACTCTGGGGTTCTTGGCAACCGGCTGTTTCCAGCAGGAATTGGCAGACAGGTAAATTATTTATATAAAAAGAACTATAAGTAATCCTCAACTTTGTCTCTAAGTCCTTTTTGTATATGAAATAATTCTATTGGAATCTATCATCTCACCCTATAGGTCTGGTATATCACAGCCGTCCCTGAGTGCCATAATATCTGTTGTTTTGAATGGTATACTTAATATGGGTAGTCGATACATCAGGTTCCCCTACACTGTGCGAGAACAGGCCGAAATTAAAATGCAGTTTGCAGCAATGTCTGGTTTCCCAAATGTAATTGGCGCAATTGACTGCGCTCATGTTGCTATAAGGGCACCATCTGAAAATGAATTTCCTTATGTTAATAGAAAGCATGTGCATTCTATTACTGTGCAAATCATATGTGACTCCAACATGACCCTCACAAACATTGTGGCACGCTGGCCTGGTTCAACACATGATTCCTTTATATTGACACATAACAGTGTAGGGAACAGACTAAATGCAGGCGCAGTACGTGATGGCTGGCTTCTTGGTGAGTTTATTAAAAAGTAGAAACTGTAACAATTTTGTTTTTAATATAATTATAACAATGTTGTTTTTAATATAATTATAACCTGCAGGCGACAGTGGCTACCCCCTGAGACGCTGGCTCCTCACCCCATTTTTAAACCCGCAGAGCGCAGAGGAAACTCATTATAACGAGGTCCACTCTCGTGCCCGCGCAGTGATTTGCATTGACTATTTATGGTTAAAAATGGGCGTGTACAGGGCGGGATTTCACGTACGCACATATGCGGGTGATCTGTGATTTATAAAGGGAACATTGCTTACAGGTGTGCGTACGCACGGTTTTATAAATCGGAGATTTTTTTGGCATACGCCATTTTTGGCTTTTGGGCGTACGTAAACTTTTAGCAGGGATCCTACGCACAGTTTTAGAAATGAGACCCCAGGTCTTTCACTGTCGAGCTACTAGTAACAGTACATCCCTCTAATTGGAAGTTAAATTGTGAGAGTTTCTGTGTACTGGGTTATGGACCTATAAGTAGTATTTCTGTCTTATCAGAGTTTAATAACAGAAAATTACAGGACATCCAGTCTTTTATCTCTCTAACGCACTGAGTTAATTTGGACACTTTAGTTATTTCATCTGGTTTTGATGAGATGTATAACTGTGTATCATCAGCATAACAGTGGAAACTAATCCCATGTCTTCTAATGATCTTCCCTAATGGAAGCATGTATATTGAGAAAAGCAGAGGTCCTAGAACTGATCCTTGAGGGACCCCGTGATTAACTAGGAGAATGTTGTGATCTATAGTGTCGAATGCAGCACTAAGGTCAAGTAGAACTAATAGTGACATACAGTCTTGGTCTGAAGCTAATAACAAGTCATTTGTGACTTTCACAAGTGCAGTTTCTGTGCTATGATGGGGCCTGAAACCTGACTGAAACTCTTCGAGGATATTGTTCTCTGTAAGAAGGAGCTCAGTTGAACAGACACAACCTTTTCTAGTATTTTAGACATAAACTGAAGGTGTGAAATAGGTCTGTAATTTAATAGTTCATTAGGATCTAAATTCTGTTTCTTAATGAGGGGCCTAATGACTGCCAACTTGAAGGATTTAGGGACGTAACCTAAAAATAGTGAGGAGTTAATAATATAAAGAAGAGGCTCACCAGCTTTATGTAACACTTCTTTCAGTAATTTACTTGGAATGGGGTCTAGTGAACAAGTTGTTGAGAAAGATTTCACTTGTTTTGGCAATGTACCCACACAGAGACATTTTGGTCTGATATATTGATTTTTATCCAGTCATATTTTATAAGTGACTTTTCTTTTTGTTTTAAAGATGTTTTCTTTGGATTGTTTGAATATTTAAAGAGAATACAGTGATCCCGCGTTTATCGCGGTTAATGGGGACCGGAACCCCTCGCGATAGGTGAAAATCCTCAAAAGTAAAAAGTGCCCCCTAGGAATTTCCGTACATGTGTGTGTGGGTACCAGAATGTTTAAAATATGTATATTTATACTTTATATATATTTTACTTAAATCTATTTAATTATAAAACCTTAATATTATACATTCACTCACTCACATATATTTTACTTAAATCTATTTAACTATAAAACCTTAGTTTGACCTTTTCAATTATGGTCATAATCTTCCTCTTCCTCTTGGGCTCACTAGTGGAATCTTTTGCAAGCGCACGGCACTTATGAGGCATTGTAAGGGCTTAACGAAAACACAATAAGCACAGAGACACAGTTGACAGCGTGAACGAGAGTGGAGAGATACAGTACAACAAGGGAAGAAGCTGGGAAAGGATGCGATGATGCGCAGCCAATCAGCTCAGATCTCGCGCCGGGAGCCAATCACGTGCCTTGTCTGAGTGCCCAGAAACATGTACAAAGCCTCTGAGAGAGTTTCTCTCTTTGTCTGGCATCCTGGGAAACCATTGTTATTTTTATTTTTCGATGAATAATCTTTAAAAAATCTCTGATGCACTGAGGCCTCAAAACTTGAACCGCAAAGTGGCAAGGGATTACTGTATAAGGAAATATTATATAATTAATCAGTGTTTCCTTGTGTGTGTGGAGTTTGCATGTTCTCCCCGTGCCTCGGGGGTTTCCTCCGGGTACTCCGGTTTCCTCCCCCGGTCCAAAGACATGCATGGTAGGTTGATTGGTATCTCTGGAAAATTATCCGTAGTGTGTGATTGCGTGAGTGAATGAGAGTGTGTGTGTGTGCCCTGCGATGGGTTGGCACTCCGTCCAGGGTGTATCCTGCCTTGATGCCCAATGACGCCTGAGATAGGCACAGGCTCCCCGTGACCCGAGGTAGTTCGGATATAAGCGGTAGAAAATGAATGAATGAATGAATAATCAGTGTTTCCTACTGGCTAAATTTCACATAAACAAAGATGTACTGGCTCTAAACCTAACTTTTCTCTATTCAGAGATGATCTTGCAGGTTTATTGAAACTATCCAATGCTCTATTAATCCCAAAGTTACGAAAACTGTTTCTCTTTATTTATCCTTTTTGTCCTCTTAAGCTTTACATAACCTAAACTGCATTGTTGTTGTGTTATTACCCTGGCAACTTATTTGTGTTTACGTATTTTTCTTTTTTGTGTTTCATATGTGTATTGGCATAATGCTTTGATGTTTTGTACTGTTTAATAATAATTAATAATTAAAAAAAACTTTGGTTAGAAATGTGATGATACTTTAATTAAACTGGTCACTAAAGTAAGTTTAACTGATTGGTAAAGACTGAAATATCCAAACACCACCTAACACACCTGGAGGACACAGTGCTCAAGGAGAGACTATTGGTGATACTCACACTTATGAGTTTGGTGAATAAATAGGACTGTCAAAGAAGCACAGGGGGGGGGAGAGAATGGCATTGACACATTGAGGCATTGAGAATGGTGGTTGAAGACCTACTTATTCAGGAAACACTTCAACTAGCACTTCTTTCATTATCTTTTGCATTAAAAAAAAAACAAAATAAAAAAAAAAAAAAACACACCTTTGACACTTTCATTGTAACTTTGAACAAATGTTTTAAACTCATGGTATCTTAAGTATGTAACTTAGTGAGCCAGCATTAATGTATTCAATGTTAGAGATTTAAGCACTTATGTACGTCGCTCTGGATAAGGGGGTCTGCCAAATGCTGTAAATGTAAATGTAATGTAAATGAGAACGGCATTCTAAAAAGAATGGCATTGACAAGACACGAACACATATATAATATAGACAGTTGTATGTACAGTGGAAAAATGTGCAATTGAAATATAAATAAGTGTGTATTTTAAGTAAATAATGTAAGAATAGTGTTGTGTGTTCTGTGTATGTTAAGTGTTCATCAGATGGATTGCCTGAGGGAAGAAACTGTTCTTATGTCTGGTCGTTCTGGTGCTCAGGGCTCTGGAGCGACGACCAGATGGCAACAGTTCAAAGAGTGAGTGTGCTGGATGTGAGGGGTCCAGAATGAGGGAGTGTGCTGGATGTGAGGGGTCCAGAGTGAGTGTACTGGATTTGAGGGGTCCAGAGTGAGTGAGTGTGCTGGATGTGAGGGGTCCAGAGTGAGTGAGTGTGCTGGATGTGAGGGGTCCAGAGTGAGTGTGCAGGTAGTGAGCTGTCCAGAGTGAGTGTGCTGGATGTGAGGGGTCCAGAGTGAGTGTGCTAGATGTGAGGGGTCCAGAGTGAGGGAGTGTGCTGGATGTGAGGGGTCTAGAGTGAGGGAGTGTGCTGGTAGTGAGCTGTCCAGAGTGAGTGTGCTGGACGTGAGGGGTCCAGAGTGAGTGAGTGTGCTGGATGTGAGGGGTCCAGAGTGAGTGTGCTGGATGTGAGGGGTCCAGAGTGAGTGTGCTGGATGTGAGGGGTCCAGAGTGAGGGAGTGTGCTGGGTGTGAGGGGTCCAGAGTGAGTGAGTGTGCTGGATGTGAGGGGTCCAGAGTGATTGACTTTGCCCTTTTGCTCACTCTGGAGAAGTACAGATCTTGGAGAGTGGGGAGAGTTGTGCCAATGATTCGCTCAGCAGTCTGGACTTCCCTCTGTAGTCTCCTGAGGTCGGATTGGGTAGCTGAGCTGAACCAAACAGTCACTGAGGTGCAGAGGGTGGATTCGATGATTGCAGTGTAGAACTGTTTCAGCAGATCCTGAGGCAGGTTGAACTTCTTCAGCTGGTGAAGGAAGTACAACCTCTGCTGAGCCTTTTTCACAATGGAGTCAATGTGAATGTCCCACTTCAGGTCCTGGGAGATTGTGGTTCCCAGGAATCTGAATGACTTCTCTGCTGTGACAATGCTGTCCATGATGGTGAGTGGGGGGAGAGCAGGGGGGTTTCTCCTGAAGTCCACGATCATCTCCACTGTCTTGAGCATGTTCAGCTCCAGGTTGTTAAGACTGCACCAGACAGCCAGCCGTTCAACCTCCAGGCATACTTGTCACCGTCCTGGATGAGGCCGATCAGTGTGGTGTCGTCTGCAAACTTCAGGAGCTTGACAGAGGGGTCATTAGAGGTGCAGTCATCCGTGTACAGAGAGAAGAGCAGTGGGGAGAGGACACAACCCTGGGGGACACTAGTGCTGATGGTGCGGGTGCTAGATTTGAGTTTTCCCAGTCGCACTAGCTGCTGCCTGTCTGTGAGAAAGCTGGTGATCCACTGACAGACAGAGGAGGGCACAGAGAGCTGGGTTAGTTTGGGCTGAAGGAGTGATGGGATGGTGGTGTTAAAGGCAGAGCTGAAGTCCACAAACAGGATCCTCACATAAGTCCCTGGTCTGTCCAGATGCTGCAGAATATAATGCAGTCCCTTATTGACTGTATACAGCACTCAGATAAATGTGTTTTATAGAAAAACCAAGTGATGTATTTGTGCAGTTTAAGAGCTTGCTGAATTTAGGAATTTAATTTATTCTATAATTTCAATACTGAAAACAAAGACAAGCTGCTTGTTAATAGGGTTATGACTGAAGGAAATAAGTTGTTCTTAGTCGACGCTACAGAGCCCTAAGCACCAAAACAACCAGCTATAGGAGTCAATCCATCTGATGAACACTTAACATACATCTGATGAACACATACACTGAACAAACCCTATTGTTACATTGTTTAAATGTACTCATTTATATTTTAATCTGCACATCTATATTTCAATTTGCACATTCTTTTTTTTTTCACTGTACATAATACTGTCTATTATATGTGTTCATGTCTTATCAATGTCATCCTGTTACACTGTGGAGCTTCTGTACTAGAACAAAATCCTCGTATGTGAAAACTTACTTGGCAATAAAGACCTTTCTGATTCTGACTTTTATTTTAAAGACTATTGCACATTTACAACCGATAACCTTATTATACAATGAGCACAAATCACTGGTACATATTAAATCTAACCGATAAAATGAGGTGTAAATGTGTGTAGATGGTGAAAGTCAGTGTGACTTTATTAGGGGGAGGAATAAGTCATTATAACACACTGTGTTGTGGAACTCTAGTGTTAAAGACAAAGTTTTTACCCGGAGATATTATGCGGAACCAACAACCGGAAGTCCGTGTGAAGCAGGCGGAAGTTTACTCCTCCTCCCGGCGTGTGTCCAGTGTTAGAGCAAATTACTGTTTATTTTCTGTTCCGCAGTTTAACTCTTTATTTATATTAGAAAATGTCTGATAACGAAGACAAGTAAGTGTCGTTTATGTTGTGTTATGAAAATGAACTCGGTTAAATATATAAACTAGTAGAAATGTGTTGTGAGTGAGAGTGTGTGTGTGTGTGTGTGTGTGTGTGTGTGTGTGTGTGTGTGTGTGTGTGTGTGTGTGTGTGTGTGTGTGTGTGTGTGTGTGTGTGTGTGTGTGTGTGTGTGTGAGAGAGAGAGAGAGAGAGAGAGAGTGTGTGTCTGTGTATCAGTGTTGAATGTGATTATTAAAGTGTGTAAAAATCTCCTGTAATGGACTGAATCTGATGATTTATACTGATACACACGTGTGTTTATATGTGTGTACATGTGTATGTGTTTGTGTGTATAGATGTGTGTATATGTGTATGTGAAGCTTCTCTTGTGAAGCTGCACTTGGTTTCACACCAGTGACAGTAATGAGTTTAGGCCTGATTGTGTTACAAAGGTGTAAATAGGTGTAAATCCTCACTCACTGTCACTACGGACAAGAGGAAAGAACTCAGTCATGATCTATGTGTGTGGAAGCACAAAGTGTCCTCTAGAGTCAACAACAACTCTGTATCACTACTAAAGCTCTAATAGACCCCTCAACCATACAGGGGACACGGTATCAAGATCCAGTGTTCAGTCAATTCTGCATGTAGGTGGTCCCATGTCCATCACCCCAGAGACGCCCTTCCTTACCCAGTGACGCCCCTCCTTACCCAGAGACGCCCC
>NC_083462.1:428246-443371 GCF_030014155.1 Tachysurus vachellii | reverse complement strand
CCTGTGGAGACCTTAAAGATGTGTCTGCAGGTCGTCGTTAAGATCAAAGGCTTTTCTTTAGTTTATTAAAACATTATAATATTTAAAGGGTACGAATCATTAAACATGGTGATTATTTAATATTAAAATCACTGTGTGTGTGCGTGCGTGTGTGTGTGTGTTTTTGTTATTAACAGTTTTGATGATGGAGATTTTGATGATGTGGAGGAGGATGAAGGTTTGGACGACCTGGAAAATGTGGAGGATGTAAGTTTTATTCTCAGTCCATCAGTTTAGTTATTATTACTAACAACCTGCAGTTCAGTGTAGACTCCTGTGTGTGTGTGTGTGTGTGTGTGTGTGTGTGTGTGTGTGTGTTTGTGTGTGTGTTTGTGTTTGTGTGTGTGTGTGTGTGTGTGTGTGTGTGTGTGTAGGAGGATCAGGAGAACGTACAGATTCTCCCAGCAGGAGAAGGACAGCAGGCCAATCAGAAGCGGATCACTACACCGTACATGACCAAATATGAGAGAGCCAGAGTGCTGGGGACCAGAGCACTACAGATTGCGTAGATACACACACATTCGCGCATGCACACACACACACACTTTAATAGGAACACCAGTGCACCTGCTCACTCATGTGATTATTTACGTTTACCTTTGTTGATGTGGTAGCCTAGTGCAGTGAGGTGTTGATTTACCAATCAGAAGGTTGTGAGTTCGAATCCCAGGTCCACCAAACTGACACTGAGCCCTTAACCCTCAATTGCTCAGGTGTATAAATGAGATAAAAATGTAAGTTCCTCTGTTTGCTAAATGCTTTATATGTTTTAACTGATTTAGTATTTGATGGTTAAAGGTCTCACTTTAGACTTTAATGGGATTTAAACTCGCATCCTTCTGATCAGTAACCTGATGATTTACACACTAAATCAAGGGCTGATGGAGTCACATCATAGATACTATACAGGTGTTCCGAATAAAGTGACCAGTGAGTGTGTCTGTTCTCTCACATTCACTCGACACACACCACCTCTCTGTGTTACTGTTAGAATATTAAGCCAGGGAGAGTTGAGTGACATCATTTCCTGTCCACACAGGATGTGTGCACCAGTGATGGTGGAGTTGGAGGGAGAAACGGACCCTCTGCAGATCGCCATGAAGGAGCTCAAGTAGGACACACACACACACACACACACACACACACACAGCTCGAGAGACACAGTATCATTTCTGTAATGTTATTATTATGGTGTGTGTGTGTGTGTGTGTGTGTGTGTGTGTGTGTGTGTGTGTGTGTGTGTGTGTGTGAGTGAGTGAGTGTAATAGATATTTTGATCTTCATTGTTTTTCTCTGCTGTTCACACTGCACCACATTGACAACTCCAACACTCTCCACCAGAGGGTACCATCACACACACACACACCATCTGCACTGTGGTTACTCACAAACCTTATATCCTGGTGTTTATGTAATATTTCTGTATTTATGTGCTGTGTATCTGTGGACAAACACAGTGTCTCTTCAAATGACTGTAATGTCAGTGCTGAATCTTCTTCCTGTGTGAGATGAGTTTGTATTAGAACTATAAAAGATTGTTGTGGTGTAGTGTGTAAGTGTGTGTTGTGTGTAAGTGTGTGTTGTGTGTAAGTGTGTGTAAGTGTGTGTTGTGTGTTGTGTGACTTACAGAGGCAGAAAAATCCCCATCATCATCCGGAGGTATCTGCCTGATGGGAGCTATGAGGACTGGGGCTGTGACGAGCTCATCATCACTGACTAACACACACACACACACACTCCTGTACAATGGTCTGTGTGCAGTGACTAACTCTCTCCACTAGAGGGAGTCTCCTTTTCGTTATTTAGTGACTTTTAGTTTGTTTTATTAACACAATAAATCTTTTTGTATAAAATATTTCCACTCATTATCTTTTATTTCTCTTGGTGAAGTCTGATGTTTTTACTAAAGCTCTAACGTCTCTGTTCTGACTTCAGACTCCAGACTGAGTGTAAAGATAAAGCTCCAGAATCTAGAGCTGACTTTTACAGACACATTTAGATCTGTTATTATTTAATGAAACTCTATTTGATCAGTAATCAGTGTTAAATGTATTGGAGTCATTTCCCTTCTGCTGTTAATGTTCTGATTTAAATCTGACTGTTTTGTGTCTGATGCAGTTTTTGATGTGGATTAATAACGACTCTGTGGATCTGTTTACATTTACATTTACATTTACACCATGTGACAGACCCCCTTATCCAGAGCGACGTACATAAGTGCTTAAATCTCTAACATTGAATACATTGATGCTGGCTCACTAAGTTACATACTTAAGATACCATGAGTTTAAAACATTTGTTCAAAGTTACAATGAAATTGTAAGTGTCAGAAAGTGAAGTGTTTGTTCTGGATCACTTCATTGTGGATGAAGTTGTAGATGTGACTGTGGTCATGAAGCCCAAACCTCCTTTATTTTATTATTGTGTTTAAACCTTCAGTCTGTATTTAAACCTTCAGTCTGTATTTAAACCTTCAGTCTGTATTTAAACCTTCAGTGTTCTGATACAGAAACACAAATGTCCTGATAACCATCGCTGCCATGTCACAGTCAGTCTGAAGGTCTGTTTTTTTCCTCACAGTAAAAATATTTATTCATTTTGTGAAATTTTAGATGTTCTGAACACTGATGCTGTGACTTACATGTTCTCATATAAAGAGATATTCTGTATATAGAAATAATTATTATGAACTCAGAGTGAGGTGAAGAAATGAAGCCTAATAATGTTCACTACCTTCTATCTCCTGCTCCTGGACCTTTATAAAGCTGCAGTCTCTCTCTCTCTCTCTCTCTCTCTGTCTCTCTCTCTGTCTCTCTCTCTCTCTCTCTCTCTCTCTCTGAATGCTGAATGGTTCTCTTTGTTTAGTGTAAAGTATCACAGCTGATTAAATGAAGGGAATTAGAAATCGGGCTTAGCCCCACACACACACACACACACACACAGAAACTTGTCTGCTGGAATGTGTGTATAAAGTGCATGAGGCTGTGGTGGTGTAACACTGCGACGTCTCTCACACAATCTGACTGTTACATCAAAAAAAAAACACGTCATCACACTATTCTGAAGTGTGTGTGTGTGTGTGTGTGTGTGTGACATAAAGACAGCAGTTTTATAGAAAATTGGACCGAGTTTTATTTAGTATGTGTCGTTAGTTTCTAATGAAACACATTAACAAAAATCAGAAAACAATTAACACAAAAAAGTAACTTAAAATAAAACGAAGGAATAAAACCAATAATATAAATAAACTCCACCTACTGTGTGTAGATTCTCTAACACTGTATAGTTTCTGTATAGTTTATATATAATCCTACAGAATATTGACCAATGAACACTAAAGTTAAAAATAGAAAAATGTAAAAGAAGAGAGTGAAAATATTAACAATGTGTCCATGAAATAAATCATCAGTGTGTGGATGCCCCGCCCACTGGATACAAGCTCCGCCCATCGTGTACAAGCTCCACCCCTCAGGAATTCTGACGGCTGTGTTTCTGTCCTTTATGAAACGTTATAATTTTTTAAAAATCTCTCACACATCTAAATGAGTGTGTGTGTGTGTGTGTGTGTGTGTGTGTGTGTGTGTGTGTTGTGAAGGCTGAAGGCACTGGAGGCTGGTGTATAAATGTGTTACAGTGTTGTATGACATTAACACGATGCTCCTCACACTGACATTAACATATTTACACTCAGTTCATCACCAACATGTGGCACAGCCGTCACCATGACGACAAAACATCCACAACAGGGATTACAACAACAACAACAAAGGAAAGGCCTCGTTTTGGTTAATAACAAAAAATGATTAGTTCATAATAATAATAATAATAATAATAATAATAATAATAACATGTTTAAAAGTTTAATGTTTAAATGTGCAGGTAAAAAATGTCCTTCAGAAACACTGACACTCAATTTCCATTCCATATGAGTGCTGAAAATGTCCTTTGTGTGTGTGTGTGTGTGTGTTTGGGCTAGGTTTTATCCTTGCCTTCCTGTGTGTGATTAGCCATATTCATAGTTAGACAAATATTCATCATCATCATCATGTTTGTTACAACTGTGTGTGTGTGTGTGTGTGTGTGTGTGTGTGTATTGCTAGTGGGCTATGAAACTTTTTTCCCATAACAGTTGTGATCTGTGTGTCTGAGACAAAAGCATTATTGTTACTCATCGTCATCATCATCATTATAAACTTTGTCATCATAATGTCTCATTCTCTTGTATGTGTGTGTCTGTGTGTGTGTTACGGCCGGGTCAGGGTGGTATAAACAGGCTGTTCCCAGTGGGTGGGGCTATTCCCAGGGGCAGGGTCAGTGATAGCAGTGTAAATAGGCCTCTGGGCGGAGCTCATGTAGGAGAAGGCGGAGTAAAGGCCTGATTGGCCAGAGTGTGTGTAATATGATCCGGATGCTTGGTGATCTCCGTATTCGGCAAATGGTGCCGCCCTTGAGGCCAAAGAGGGGAAGGCAGAGCCATAATGAGGCAGACTGAGAGGTGTGTATGTGACATGAGCTGATGCTCCACCCCCTGATGTGGAAGCCCCGCCCACAGAAGTATCAGCATTACCCGTGAAATGGGTCTCGCTCTTGATCTGTGGTTTCCCAGCTTCTGAGCTTAGCTGCTGCTTTGACAGCCAGTAGGAGTAAGGAGAAGGAGATGGGGCGGGGCAGGAGGCGGAGCCTGAGCCTGATGGGTGGTGCCCATTCGGAGGCAGGTACTGGTCAAACTCGTTGACATCAAACGGCTCCATGTTGGCCATCACATCATGGCTGATCTCACCAATGTCGACATTGACAAAATCCAGGTGAGGTTTTGAAGAAGAGGAAGAAGATGAGGAGGCGGAGCTTCCATCTGCCCCAACTCCCATCCCTCTGGCCCCACCCTCTCTCTTCCCCTCTCCTGATTTGCCACCCTGGAGCTCTGTTTTAGGAGTAGTGGGAGGGGTCGGAGGGCTGTGGCTGGAACCTGAACATGGAGAGGAGGAAAGATTTGGATGAGAGAAGATCAACAGAATCCTACAGAGTGTGTTCATGTGTGTAGTGTCTCACCTGCAGGGTGTGTGTGGTGTCCATCAGACAGAGGAGACCCAGCACCATGCCCCGCCTCCAGGTGGAGGCTCTTGTAATGTGATTGGCTGTGAGTGACATCACCTTCAGAGTGGGCGTCGCTGTCGGTGCTTGATCCCGGCTTCCCGTTCTTCCGTCTCCTGGGCTGGTATTTATACTCTGGATAATCTTTCTTATGCTGCTTCCTCAGACGCTCCGCCTCCTCGATGAACGGCCGCTTATCGTTCTCGTTCAGGAGTCTGCGACATACACACACACACACACACACACACACACACACACACACACACGTGATCCTTGGAGCAGGTGAGCGAGTAATAAATAAACACAACTTTCTGAAGATGTCCTTTCATAGCCCACTAGCAACACACACACACACACACACACACACACACACACACAGTTGTAACAAACATGATGATGATGACGAGTCCATTAGAGTCTCTGAGTTCCACATTAAACATGAAGATAAACCCTTATTACCCCCATTACAGCTCGACCTCTGACCCCACCAGGGGCAAAACACACAACAATTAACACACACAGCTGAAGAGCTTTAATACACGAACAATATTACTGTGTTACTGTGTTGTGGAGAACAGAGACAGACAGACAGAGAGACAGACAGAGAGATAGACAGAGAGACAGACAGACAGACAAAGATACAGACAGAGACAGACAGACAGAGACAGACAGACAGACAGACAGAGACAGACAGACAGACAGACAAAGATACAGACAGAGATAGACAGACAGACAGACAAAGATACAGACAGAGACAGACAGACAGACAGAGACAGACAGACAGACAGACAGAGACAGTCAGACAGACAGACAGACAAAGATACAGACAGAGACAGACAGACAGACAAAGACAGACAGACAGACAAAGATACAGACAGAGACAGACAGACAGAGATACAGACAGACAGACAGTGATACAGACAGACAGACAGACAGAGATACAGACAGACAGACAGACAGACAGACAGAGATACAGACAGACAGACAGACAGAGATACAGACAGACAGACAGACAGAGATACAGACAGACAGACAGAGAGAGACAGACAGAGACAGACAGACAGACAGAGACAGACAGACAGACAAAGATACAGACAGACAGACAGACAGACAGACAGACAGACAGAGATACAGACAGACAGACAGAGATACAGACAGACAGACAGACAGACAGACAGACAGACAGACAGAGATACAGACAGACAGACAGACAGGCAGAGATACAGACAGACAGAGATACAGAGACAGACATGTCTTCACCTCCACAGCTTGCCGAGTGTCTTGCTGAGTTCAGCGTTGTGTAGATGAGGGTACTGGTCAGCCAGTTTGCGGCGTGCAGCCTGAGCCCACACCATGAAGGCGTTCATGGGCCTCTTGACATGCGGCTTGCTCTTGCTGCCCGTGTTGACGCGCACTGGCATGGGCACCAGCGTCCAGTCGTACCCATTTAACACCTGACTGACTGCCTCACGGATGCCGATGGGGAAGCGCTCGTCATCATCGTCTGATTTTACTGACACTCCTGTGTGAGACAGTCCTGCCCCATCCTCCTCCACCCCGTCTCCTGACACCAGCTGAGAGTCTCCTGGGTGACCCGCCCGCCCCGGGGACACGGAGCCACCATCGTCCGACACTCCGGGACTCAGCTCCACCTCTGACAGACTCTGTTCTTCAGTCGACATCTTCTACACTCAGCAGGTGATCTGAGATGTTCACCACACTGATGACAAGTAAATCTCTCTGACCTCTGACCTCTGACCTTGTCCTCTGGAGAACAGTCTACTTCACTGGGAATATTTTAGCTCTGTTTGTAGCCTGAACTTTTATTAGGATGACGTGTCCATCCAGGTTCCTGATGTGGTTCTCCTGGTGCTGTGTGAAGGTTCAGCATTCAGCAGCTCACTCACACACCTACCAGGAAACACAGATCATTTGTTAGTGTTCAGTGTTCAGAGCAACGCTGAAGACTTCTGTAATGTTCTTATAGTGCTACAATTAACACTCATCCAGGAACCAACTGAATGCAGTGATGCTCTGTGTTTATAATCTGTTAATTATCAGTGAAATGTGAGCTGTACACCTCTCTGTTAATGAGCTGTTGCTATAGAAACCATAAGGATATGAATACGAGTGCATTAATATTAAACCTGTGTTACAGTCAGAGCTTCTGACCAATCAGAGTCCAGAACTCAGTGTATTAGTGTAGAGCAAATATAGTAAAGAAATAACAACAACATTTCTACATGGTGGCGTCGACCTGCCGCCTGTGTGTGTGTGTGTGTGTGTGTGTGTGTGTGTGTGTGTGTGTGTGTTTTATTCCAGGCTACTGTGTAAAGTTTAACAGTTATTTCAGGTTCCCAGGAGAGCATGAGCAGCACAGCACTCCACTTCATGATGGCTAGACTGGATAAACACACACACACACACACACACACACACACACACACACACTTACCACACCCGTTCAGCAGTGCTCAATCAGACATCTGTTCAAGAGTTTGACTGCTCAGTGTTTCCCAGTACACTCACATACACATGTAAACTACAAACTACACACACCCAAATACACACCCTAACACACACCCTAACACACACACTAACACACACACTAACACACACCCAAATACACACCCTAACACACACACCCAAATACACACCCTAACACACACCCAAATACACACCCTAACACACACCCAAATACACACACTAACACACACCCAAATACACACCCTAACACACACCCATATACACACCCTAACACACACCCAAATACACACCCTAACACACACCCTAACACACACTAACACACACCCAAATACACACCCTAACACACACCCTAACACACACCCAAATACACACACTAACACACACACTAACACACACACCCTAACACACACCCAAATACACACCCTAACACACACCCAAATACACACCCTAACACACACCCAAATACACACCCTAACACACACCCTAACACACACCCAAATACACACCGTAACACACACCCTAACACACACCCAAATACACACCCTAACACAAACCCTAACACACACACTAACACACACTCTAACACACACACTAACACACACCTAAATACACACCCTAACACACACTCTAACACACACCCTAACACACATTCTAACACACACGCTAACACACATCCTAACACACACCCTAACACACACTCTAACACATACCCTAACACACACCCTAACACACACTAACACATACCCTAACACACACACTAACAAATAGCCTAACACACACTCTAACACATACCTTAACACACACTAACACATACCCTAACACACACTAACACATACCCTAACACACACACTAACACATACCCTAACACACACTCTAACACATACCCTAACACACACTAACACATACCCTAACACACACTAACACATACCCTAACACACACTCTAACACATACCCTAACACACACTCTAACACACACCCTAACACACACTCTAACACACACTGTAAAACACACATTAACACACACTCTAACACACATTCTAACACACAAATTAACACACAATCTAACACACAAACACACATTCTAACACATTATCACACACTCTAATACACAACACACACCCTGACACACTCTCCAACACACACTCTAAAACACACTAACACACACTGTAACACACACCCTAACACACACCCTAACACACACCCAAATACACACTCTAAAACACACTAAAATACACATTCTAACACACACCCTAGAACACACCCGAATGCATACCCTAACACACACTTTAACACACACCCAATTACACAATCTAACACACTTTAACGCATACTCTAACACACACCCTAACACAAACATTATCACACACTCCAACAGACACCCTAACACACACTCTAACACACACCTAATTACACAATCTAACACACTCTAACGCACATTCTAACACACAACCTAACACACACTCTAACACACTTTAACACACTCTAACACATGTAATGCACACTCTAACACCCCTAACACACACTCTAATGCACACTCTAACACCCCTAACACACACTCTAACACACACCCTAACACACACTCTAAAACACTCTAACACACACCCTAACACACACATTATCACACACTCTAACACACACCCTAACACACACTCTAACACACTTTAACACACACTCTAACACACACCCTAACACACTCTAACACACACTCTAACACACTTTAACACACACCCTAACACACTTACATTATGAAAGGCTCACTGCTGAAGTTCACTATATCATTGTACACTCATTCGTATTCATTACACATTCATTAATATTCATTATACACTTATTAATATTCTTAATCACTCGATAGTTGAATATTTTATGACATAAACAAGCCTGCAGTGTGTTTAATGAGATGAGTAAAGTTAAACCAGGATTCCTGTCATTAATCAGTAACAAACACACACACACACACACACACAGGTGGAGCTGATCAGTAATTACAGCTGGAACAGTTCCTGCTCTCATCCAGTCACCATCTGTTACTGAGCACAAAGCTCACATTTCTGATGTCTACTGTTCAACACAGAGAGAGAGACAGAGAGAGAGAGAGAGAGAGAGAGAGAGAGAGAGAGAGAGAGAGAGAGAGCGAGAGAGAGAGATGAAGCTTGAGTCTCCCGTAAACAATTCTTTAATCACAGACAGTGGATCAGATTAAAATCATGACATCCAACACACACCACTTTTAATTAATCACATCAAAGCCTCTCACACACTCTCTCACTCACTCACTCTCTCACTCACTCACACTCTCTCTCCCACACTCTCTCTCTCAATCACTCACTCACTCACTCACTCACACTCTCTCTCCCACACTCTCTCACTCTATCTCACACACACTCTATCTCTCACTCTCTCACTCTCTCTCACACACACTTTCTCTCTCACACACTTTCTTACTCTCTCTCACACACTCTCTCTCTCACACTCACACTCTCTCTCTCACACTCTCTCTCTCACTCACACTCTCTCTCACACGCTCTCTTTCACTCTTTCACACACACTCTCTCTCTCACACACTCACACTCTATCTCTCACTCTCTCACTCTCTCTCACTCTCTCTCACACACACTCTCTCTCTCACACACTCTCTCTCACACACACACACTCTCTCTCACACGCTCTCTCTTTCACTCTCTCTCACACACACTCTCTCTCTCTCACTCACACACTCTCTCTCACTCACACACATCCGAAATCAGCATTAGTGTAAATTCTTCACTTGCTGTAATGACTAAACAGAACCTTTTGGGTTCCTCCAGAGAAACTGAAGAAGAGCCGGAGTTATTTTTAATATACCCTGAAGTGTGTCCTCTTAAATAACTAAAGGTTCCTAAAGGATTTCTCTTCTCTTTCTCTTTTCACATAGCAGCTCTATGTGGAACCTGTTTTAAAAGGAAATTCTTCAGGTTCTACACAGAACAGTTCTACAGTAGTTTTGTGTGATTTGGTTCTGTTCTTTTATTCAGATACCTGGCCGTGTTACTGAACCCTTACACTGCCAACAGGTCTGAGGTTCTCAGCAGAACCGCTGCAGTGTGGCATAAAGTGTTTAATGAACAGAACTGGATGTGAGGATGCATTGTACCTGTGAGAGTGTATTTATATTTCACTAAAGAATTAAAGTGGGCGTGGCCTCTAAATATAATCTGACCTATCTCAGGAGAACTCTGAAATTAATCTAATCTAATCTAATCTAATCTAATCAACCCACTATAGTACAGTGTCCAACTTCATAAAACTTAAGCTGTATTACACATGTATACACACACTTCTAAACACTGATACACACACCCCATACACAAACTCAGTGTGTGTGGACCAGGTCTCGCGTACACTCCTGTCCTCCCTCTACAGAACAGAGCTGCTCTTGTGCCTTCATAAACTTACACTCAGGTCTTTTTCCCCTCATCACACACATTTCCGCACAAAGCCGCCATTTTCCTCCAGTTTACAGCAGAAAGGGTCCGAGTGACGGATCACGTGATGAGACAATTTTTTTTTTCAAAAAATATTAAATACAATTGAACATTAAACACAGTGATTATGTGACAATTTGTTTTTACACAAGATTTGCATCCGTGTGTGTTTGTGTGTGTGTGTGTTTGTGTGTATGTATGTGTGCGTGTGTGTGTTTGTGTTTGTGTGTGCGTGTGTTTGTGTGTGTGTGATTATTTGTGTGTGTGTTTGTGTGTTTTTGTGTGTGTGTGCGTGTTTGTGTGTGTGTGTTTGTGTGTGTTTGTGTGTGTGCGTGTGTGTTTGTTTGTGTGTGTGTGTGTGTGTGTGTGCGTGTGTGTGTGTTTGTGTGTGTGTGTGTGTGTGTGTGTGTGCGCGCGCGTTCCATTGCCCCATTTGTCCCCGTTTATAGTCACGCACCGCTTAGCAATAATTTGCCCCTAATTCCCACATGCCGCCACACACACACACAAACACACACACACACACACACACACACACACACACACACACACACACACAGATTCTCAGAAGTAAAACCGCTTGAATTCGAAATGTTTAAATAACCTGAGTTTCCTGAGCTGCACATATACAGGTTATAAACATGTTATAAAGTGTCATTAACATTAGTATTAACACTGTATAACTTTGTATTCTGTCCCCGCGAGACATTCCACAGGACACACAGACAAAGTTTACATCAAGTTTGTTCTCCTTCACTGTGATTAAATGCGATTCGTCACAGTGTATAATGTGAGTTAGATCCAAACACTGAAATAGAATTATTATAAACACAATAAACATTAAACATAAAATATTCCGTTATTTCTAAATATTGTAAATATAAGTGATTAGCCAGAGACTCGGTGTAGGGGGCTGTAGAGGGCTCGGTGTAGAGGGAATGTCAGCTTTAGTAATGATCTATAACTTACACAACATTAATGAGCTTCAGTGCGTCAGTGAAGGCAGCAGGAAGATGTCAAATAAATGTATTTTTATTGCAGGAAAATTACAACTGATGGATTTTACACCAATTAGGTTGAATTATTTAAAAAATAATGCAGTTTAATAATAATATTAATAACAATAATAAATAAACAATCAAGTAAATAAATAAACAATAAATTCCCGACAGTTTCGATCTGAAAACTGCTCGAAGAAATATAAATATATATGTATTTAATTATTTATATTAAACTTTATATTTCAGTTGTCGATAAAAGTTTCTTTCTTTCTTCTTTCTTTTTTCTTAGTTATCTTTAATCTCTAATTATATAATAATAATAATAATAATAGTAATAATAATAATAATAATAATAATAATAATAATAATAATAATAATAATAATGTTTTTAGATTAAAACATATTATTAAAATAACACTCGGCGTGTAAAACATTATAAAATTATGAAATAAAGATTTTCTTACTTCTTGACGGCGCTGGTCCAGAATCGCGGCGTGCGCGCGCGTGCGTGTGCGTGCGTGTGTGCGTATGTGTGCTCTATTCTCCGCTCACGCACACACTCTCTCTCTCTCTCTATCTCTCTCTCACTCTCTCTCTATGCGGCTCGCGCTCCTGCGGCTGTCCGGGATGAATGGCTGCTCTGTGTCGCGAGCTCAAACTTAAAGAGCCCCGTTGTGTGAGGAGAGAGAGAGGGGGGAGAGAGGGGGGGGAGAGAGAGAGAGAGAGAGCGACAGGGTGGGAGAGAAGGAGAGAGAGAGGGGGAGAGAGAGAGGGGGGGGAGAGAAAGTAATGATGCTAAAAAAGTCAAGAAAAGAAAAAACAAGGAAAACGCGCACGCGCTGTTGACCTGTTGCTCAGCACAGCGCTGATTGGATGCTGCCGCTCCTCCCAGTAACCAATCACAATTCTTCATTTTGCTGAATAAGATGTAGTAAATGTGTTCAGTGTCGGGTTTTTAAACACACAAACATTCATCACCGCAGTTTTCATTCAAAATCCGATTGGGACGGAAAATAAACTAACGAATTGTACAGAGTGTGACGTCATGTCAATATGTCAATTAACACAAATCGCATAAATTTCACACTAAACTACACACAAAATACACACTAAACTACACACTAAAATACACACTAAACTACACACAAAATACACACTAAATTTCACACTAAACTACACACAAAATACACACTAAACTACACACAAAATACACACTCAACTACACACTAAATTTCACACTAAACTACACACAAAATACACACTAAACTACACACAAAATACACACTAAATTTCACACTAAACTACACACAAAATACACACTAAACTACACACAAAATACACACTAAACTACACACAAAATACACACTAAATTTCACACTAAACTACACACAAAATACACACTAAACTACACACTAAATTTCACACTAAACTACACACAAAATAGACACTAAACTACACACAAAATACACACTAAATTTCACACTAAACTACACACAAAATACACACTAAACTACACATTAAAATACACACTAAACTACACACAAAATACTCACTAAATTTCACACTAAACTACACACAAAATACACACTAAACTACACACAAAATACACACTAAACTACACACAAAATACTCACTAAATTTCACACTAAACTACACACAAAATACACACTAAACTACACACTAAAATACACACTAAACTACACACAAAATACTCACTAAATTTCACACTAAACTACACACAAAATACACACTAAAATAAACACTAAACTACACACAAAATACACACTAAATTTCACACTAAACTACACACAAAATACACACTAAACTACACACTAAAATACACACTAAACTACACACAAAATACTCACTAAATTTCACACTAAACTACACACAAAATATACACTAAACTACACACAAAATACACACTAAACTACACACAAAATACACACTAAATTTCACACTAAACTACACACAAAATACACACTAAACTACACACAAAATACACACTAAATTTCACACTAAACTACACACAAAATACACACTAAACTACACACAAAATACACACTAAACTACACACAAAATACTCACTAAATTTCACACTAAACTACACACAAAATACACACTAAACTACACACTAAATATTAAATCATATGTGTTTTAAAAAATAAATGATTTGATTTGATTAATATAATACAATAATAATACATCGATGAATCATTAGATTATTAAATTATTACATTATTAAATTATTACATTATTAAATCACCGATTTCTATTAATTCTCCTTATTGGTGTTAACTGCAGTGATGTTAATGACCTGGAGATTAATAAGAGCAGTAATAATACAGACTGAACATTTGTGTCTATAGACGTTTAGAATGATTATTAATCACCTCAGGAATAAAGCTCATTAACATTAATTAAACTTCTCACACTTTACACATGCTCAGTGTTAATAAGTGCCTTTACTCTAGGTGTAATATCATGTAATATCCGGTGTTAATTCTTCACGTGCACTTTTCTCTGTTAATTTTTTTTTTTATTTTAATAATGTTACAATTATATATGAAATTAGACAGTGCTTTATTTAACGAAATCATTTTTAATTTCCGTTCTAACTTTCGATCTTTATGTGCGTGTGTGTGTGTGTGTGTGTGTGTGTGTGTGTGTGTGTGTGTGTGTGTGTGTGTGTGTGTGTGTGTGTTGCAGAGTTTTAGTGCTATGAATCATGCTGATATTTTGTTGTCCCCTCGGAAAGGGGGAATAAAAACCAGACATTTGTCATAATAAAGAAGCGAGTGTTTTTTACCTGTCCGTTGTTACACGAGCTCATATTCAGTGTTTATTACCACAGTATCAACATGACGGCTGTGTTATTGTGTCTTTACCCAGGAATCATGTGAAAACTTTACTAGCAAACTAGCCGCTAACTAACACTAACTCACTGCTACCACTAATGTGTGTGTGTGTGTGTGTATGTATGTGTGTGTGTGTGTGTGTAATTAATTTTCGGTGATATGTTAATGATGCACTGCAGTAGGGT
>NC_083462.1:415746-418246 GCF_030014155.1 Tachysurus vachellii | reverse complement strand
GAATTGTGCTGTAGGGATCAGGACTGTGGAGCTCCAGCTTAAAGCACATATAAATATCTCTCTGAGCTTCATCTCAACTCATCAGGAACATTATTAACTTCTTATTAACTCATTATTACATCACACAGCTGTGACTTCTGGACTCCGATTGGTCAGAAGGTGGTGATTAATTCTCTACAACTTTAACACACTTATACATTAATGTGCTCGCTCATACCTTATTGTTTCTATAGCAACAGCTCATTTACAGGGCGTGTACAAAGATCTCTCCACATCAACAGGTTAATAACAGTGTGTAGTGACTGAGATGTTAAGGAAGGAGACCTTCATGTAACATCTCATCAGACCTGTTAGTCTCCCACATCGTCAGGACGTCTTTACACTGCTGATTTATCAGCTTGTAGAGAGAATAACGAGAGGCTGGTGTTTATATCTGATGTAACGTGACCACAGGAACTTATTACACCAACATTAAAGTTACAATAAACACTGAAAAAGTTTCATGTGGTATAAGAGAATAAACACTCATCTTCATCACCATGTTACTGTAACATCATCATCGTCATCATCATCATCACAGCTGTGTGTGTGTGTGTGTGTGTGTTACAGCATGACAATGGGGCCCTGTCAACCCCCCACCCCACCCCACCCCCGTGATTCAGGTTTATCCCTCGCTTCTTGCTACTCTCCTCTTGTCACAACACAGCTCTCTCCCCCCACTCTCTCTCTCTCTCTCTCTCTCTCTAATCACCCAGCAACACACACAGACACACACACACACACACAGACACACACTTTCTTCCCCATCTTGGTGGTCTTGTGACAGTTCTCTCAGAATCTCTTCAGCATGATGTGGTAATAAAGTCAATATTCTGCACTAATCACATTGTGGTGCAAATCACAGCATCAACACAGTTAGATTGGTTGTATGGGGTAGGGGGAGTTTAAGGTCAGGGTAGTTGTAAGGAGTTTAAGATGGGGTAGTTGTAAGGAGTTTAAGGTCAGGGTAGTTGTAAGGAGTTTAAGATAGGGGTAGTTGTAGGGAGTTTAAGATAGGGGTAGTTGTAGGGAGTTTAAGATAGGGGTAGTTGTAAGGAGTTTAAGATGGGGTAGTTGTAGGGAGTTTAAGGTAGGGGTAGTTGTAGGGAGTTTAAGGTAGGGGTAGTGGTAGGGAGTTTAAGATAGGGGTAGTTGTAGGGAATTTAAGATAGGGGTAGTTGTAGGGAGTTTAAGGTCGGGGTAGTTGTAAGGGAGTTTAAGATGGGGTAGTTGTAGGGAGTTTAAGGTAGGGGTAGTTGTAAGGGAGTTTAAGGTGGGGTAGTTGTAGGGAGTTTAAGGTCGGGGTAGTTGTAGGAAGTTTAAGGTCGGTGTAGTTGTAAGGTGTTTAAGGTCGGGGTAGTTGTAAGGGAAACTTATACCCCTTTTCCACCAAAAAGAACCGGGTGCTGGTTCAGAGTTGGTTCCACTGGTGAACCTTCTAAGAACCGGTTTGTCTTTCCATCAGTTAGAGAGCATCACAGAGCCGAGTGTGACGTCACTTTATACGTGTCACGTTACACAGTAACGTTAGTGCAGCAGCGACAAACACAAACACAACAATGGGGATGTTACTTTACTGTTAATGCTCATGGCTTTGTGAACCTACATTAACACCCAAACGGAGCGAATCCAACGTGTACGTGCAGCTCCATGTAATCTGTATAAACGGAGGTTGTGATGGAGAAAGTACATAACATTATTTTATCATTAACACAGAAAAAAGTTAGCCTTAACATGTAGCTACTTACTATAATGTGTGCTGATAATGTATCATATCGCTGTAAAGTAAAAGTGTATTAAACATTAGTATACTTAAGGTACATTATCTAGACCAGAAGCGTTTTGGTGCTACTTAAGAACCACTTTTCCTGGTTCAGAGCCGTGCTTTTGCTGTCGAAAAAGAAAGAACTGGTTCTAAATTAGGGTCCGAACCTGCACTCAAACTGCCTTGGGGGAAAAGGGGCATTAGTGTACTTCAGGGTTGCAGTAACTGTTGGGTAGCTTTAATGTAGGGTAAGGAGGTGGTTGTAGAATTGTGAAATAGTTAATGGGTGTGGTACATGTAGGGTAGTTAAAGATCAGGGGTAGTTTGAGGGCAGTTTATTATTGAAACTGCTCTCAGGACACACAGAAACCTGACAGTTCTAATGAAGGGAGAAACTAAATGTTCCCAAAACTGGAAAATCCAGCAAACATTTTTCTGATTATCTTAATAAACTCACACTGTGTTCCTCTGTGTGTGTGTGTGTGTGTGTGTGTGTGTGTGTGTGTGTGTGTCTGTGAGTGTGTGTGTGTGTGTCTATGTGTGTGTGTGTGTGTGTGTGTGTGTGTTGCTGGGTGCCCAGAGAGAATGAGAGTGAGAGGAATGAGAGCGAGGGATGAGGCGTGTGAGTCACTGGTGATGAAATGCAGAAAATGATGCAGAAGAATTTGCAGCAGAACAGAAACGTCTTTATCACAA
>NC_083462.1:383246-405746 GCF_030014155.1 Tachysurus vachellii | reverse complement strand
AGTGTGATCAATCCTCATGGATCACATGATCCTTCCAGTAACCACAATGAAGTGAGGACCATCTGGATCAGCTTTTGATGTCTTGAAATCATCTCAGGAGCTTCGGTGCAAATATACAAACTTAAGCTGGCAAATTGTTTCTATATACAGTTTATTGACAAATCCAGAAAAATGCCAACGCAACAATCCTTTTTCCCTTCATCAATCTTTCTAAACCATGTAGAGAAGCCCTGCTGGGAAACGCCTCTGATCGCCTCCAATCCTAAGTGTCATATCTCTGACTCGCTCTTGTAGGTCAGAGGATCGAGAGGAACCGAATTCTGAAGAATATCAAACTCCATCTGATTGTCCATGTCCAGCACACAGAGGACGTTGCCTCCAGAATTTACTGCTGGAGTCTCCTGGAACATTTTCTGGAATTCTGGTGGAATGCATGTCGTTAGTACCGTCAGATCGGTTTCTCTTGTATTTACCCCTTCCTCATCCTCCTCTTCCCCAGAGTACAGAGCCACTTCATTCTCATAGCAGAACGCACTGGGTGAACAGGGCGGGCGCAGAAAATGGGTCCTGCGACTAATCGGTGTCCCGGATTGTGATGACGCTTTGGACGGTTGATGACTTGCTAACTCACTGAGCTCCTTAGCACTGCAGGAAGGAGTAGAGGGAACTTCGTAGGTCTTGTGGAAGCGAGCGTAGTCCACCTGGTAGCGATCATGATCTTCATACACAACCGGCTCGAACCGATGACCCCAAAGGATCTCATGGGAGAGGTAGGAGCTTCGTGCTTGCGTGGTCATGGCAGTGGCTTCTACCATTCCCTCAAGAATCACGACAATCTCAAAGACATCGTTCTCTAGTTCAGAGCGGCTCATGGCCCAAAGCGGCGAGTCTTCGTCAATCTCATGGACGATTATAAGAGGTGAGACGAGGAAAAGGCGGTCAGTACCTTCATCATAACCCACGTTCAGGTCCGTCTGCTCCAGCGGGATGAACTCACCCTCCTCCGTCACTCTTGGTTTAATCAGTTGTGCTCGTACATGCGCTTCTACAATATGGCTTTTCCGGAGATTTCCGACACGCCACATGAGGCACAGCTTCCCATCACGCTGCGCAATAACGGCATTTTGGGAGAACAACAGTGTCTGGTTTCGTTTTTTGGGTCGTGCCATCTTGGCCATGATAGTACCAATCATAAACGAGTCAATGATGCATCCCAAAATGGACTGAACTACCACTGTTGCCACAGCAACTGGACACTCCTCTGTGACGCACCGCCAGCCATATCCAATGGTTGTTTGAGTCTCGATTGAAAACAGGAAGGCACCGAGAAAACCTTCCACATGGAGTAAGCACGGCTTCCACTCCTTCTGTTGCCCATCGCCTGGTGTTCCTGCCCCTGTTTGCCCCCTCATATGGTGATCAGGGTTAAAATCTCCATGAGCGCGGGCCACACTGTAGAATATCAATCCAAAAATCAGCCATGACACCATGAATGTCATGCAGAAGATGAGCAGTAGGTAGCGCCAGCGGATGTCCACACAGGTAGTGAAGATATCAGCCAGGTAACGCTGAGGTTTGTCCTCCATGTTGCTGAAAACAACGTTACACTGGCCATTTTTCTTAACAAAACGGCTCCGTACTTGACTCCGCCCTCTAGTGGAGATTTTTCCATTGTAGTTGTTTTCCATGTTGTAGCCGCCTACACTAGCTATGGCGCCGCTCATGGCACTTCCGGGTGAGCTGTGGCCGTTGTGAAGCCCGAGAGTCGAGATCTTCAGCCTTTCCTCATCAGGAGAAACAATGCTGTACCTGCGGAATGACACAGCAAGGAATTCTGGGTAAAAACAAAGATTAATGTCAAATACACATTCTGATGAATAAAGAGCCTCAACTCACACTTCAGTTAAAAAATGAAAAGTAGAAAATGTAGGACAGAAAACTCAGGATGCGACTGGGTGACATTGTAATGGTGGAGCAAGGGATGAGACAGGAAGAGGACGAGTGTTAAGACACTGTCCATAATCTCATCGTATCCTGCTTGTTCTTTCCAGTGTCCCTCTGAAAGGGCACATAGTGACTAAGCATAGTGAGCTAACTCCACAGACGCTAACGGCTAAACTATGACTCATATTAGCCACTGCTAAAGCTAATATCAGTGCTAATTCAAACACACCACACAGCTCATGCTTTTTTTGGATTAAATTACCACAAGACATACGGACAAAAACCAGTGACACAACCCCCAATTCCCAAAAACAATCATTTTGGGCCCTTTGTGTGTGTGTGTGTGTTAACTAGACCTCTCCTCCAGAGAGGATTACCTGCGAAGGTGAGTTGTGTTTAGCCATATGAGGAGGATTGCAGTCAGTGCAGATTTAGAGATTATAAACTTAGATTTTCCCGTCTAACACACTTGTGTCCTCTTCTCCAACACACACACACACACACACGGTGAATGTCCTTATGCATTATTATCCTGTATTTTGTAATGTTATATGTGTATTGTGTACACTTATAATGAAATAAAAGCTCACTGGAAATCATAACATTATGTATTTAATGATTTTACAACAGGTTTAAAAATTTTGCTAACATAATGTTTAAAACCTGATAATCTGCTGCACCAGGATACTGCTTATATAAGAAATAGTCTGTGTGTGTGTGTGTGTGTGGTTACTGTTACACCCCGAAGTTGATTATTTTCCTCTAACAGCACGACCCCAATGAACCATTTATCCCAAATTTATCCATTAAAAACTTAAAAAAACTTCTCTCTTTATTCTCTCAGCTCTAAACACTCGTCCCCTCAGCGGTCTCTCTTTATTCTCTCAGCTCTAAACACTCGTCCCCTCAGCGGTCTCTCTTTATTCTCTCAGCTCTAAACACTCATCCCCTCAGCTGTCTCTCTTTACTCTCTCAGCTATAAACACTCGTCCCCTCAGAAGTCTCTCTTTTTTCTCTCAGCTCTAAACACTCGTCCCCTCAGCGGTCTCTCTTTATTCTCTCAGCTCTAAACACTCGTCCCCTCAGCAGTCTCTCTTTTTTCTCTCAGCTCTAAACACTTGTCCCCTCAGCGGTCTCTCTTTATTCTCTCAGCTCTAAACACTCGTCTCCTCAGCAGTCTCACTTTACTCTCAGCTCTAAACACTTGTCCCCTCAGCAGTGTCTCTTTATTCTCTCAGCTCTAAACACTCGTCCCCTCAGCAGTCTCTCTTTATTCTCTCAGCTCTAAACACTCGTCCCCTCAGCAGTCTCTCTTTATTCTCTCAGCTCTAAACACTCGTCCCCTCAGCGGTCTCTCTTTATTCTCTCAGCTCTAAACACTCGTCCCCTCAGCGGTCTCTCCTTATTCTCTCAGCTCTAAACACTCGTCCCCTCAGCAGTCTCTCTTTAATCTCTCAGCTCTAAACATTCGTCCCCTCAGCAGTTTCTATTCTCTCAGCTCTAAACACTCATCCCCTCAGCAGTCTCTCTTTATTCTCTCAGCTCTAAACACTCGTCCCCTCAGAAGTCTCTCTTTATTCTCTCAGCTCTAAACACTCGTCCCCTCAGCGGTCTCTCTTTATTGTCTCAGCTCTAAACACTCGTCCCCTCAGCGGTCTCTCTTTATTCTCTCAGCTCTAAACACTCGTCCCCTCAGCGGTCTCTCTTTATTCTCTCAGCTCTAAACACTCGTCCCCTCAGAAGTCTCTCTTTATTCTCTCAGCTCTAAACACTCGTCCCCTCAGCGGTCTCTCTTTATTGTCTCAGCTCTAAACACTCGTCCCCTCAGCAGTCTCTCTTTATTCTCTCAGCTCTAAACACTCGTCCCCTCAGCGGTCTCTCTTTATTCTCTCAGCTCTAAACACTCGTCCCCTCAGCGGTCTCTCTTTATTCTCTCAGCTCTAAACACTCGTCCCCTCAGAAGTCTCTCTTTATTCTCTCAGCTCTAAACACTCGTCCCCTCAGCGGTCTCTCTTTATTGTCTCAGCTCTAAACACTCGCCCCTCAGCAGTCTCTCTTTATTCTCTCAGCTCTAAACACTCGTCCCCTCAGCAGTCTCTCTTTATTCTCTCAGCTCTAAACACTCGTCCCCTCAGTGGTCTCTCTTTATTCTCTCAGCTCTAAACACTTGTCCCCTCAGCAGTCTCTCTTTATTCTCTCAGCTCTAAACACTTGTCCCCTCAGCCGTCTCTCTTTATTCTCTCAGCTCTAAACACTCATCCCCTCAGCAGTCTCTCTTTATTCTCCAGCTCTAAACACTCGTCCTCTCAGCAGTCTCTCTTTATTCTCTCAGCTCTAAACACTCATCCCCTCAGCAGTCTCTCTTTAATCTCTCAGCTCTAAACATTCGTCCCCTCAGCAGTTTCTATTCTCTCAGCTCTAAACGCTCGTCCCCTCAGCAGTCTCTATTCTCTCAGCTCTAAACACTCATCCCCTGTGGTCTCTATATTCTCTCAGCTCTAAACACTTGTCCCCTCAGCCGTCTCTCTTTATTCTCTTAGCTCTAAAAACTCGTCCCCTCAGCAGTCTCTCTTTATTCTCTCAGCTCTAAACACTTGTCCCCTCAGTCCCGCTGAGGGGACAAGTGTTTAGAGCTGAGAGAATAAAGAGAGACTGCTGAGGGGACGAGTTTTTATTGTCTCAGCTCTAAACACTCGTCCCCTCAGTGGTCTCTCTTTATTCTCTCAGCTCTAAACACTCGTCCCCCCAGCAGTGTCTCTTTATTCTCTCAGCTCTAAACACTCGTCCCCTCAGCAGTCTCTCTTTATTCTCTCAGCTCTAAACACTTGTCCCCTCAGCCGTCTCTCTTTATTCTCTCAGCTCTAAACCCTCGTCCCCTCAGCAGTCTCTCTTTATTCTCTCAGCTCTAAACACTCATCCCCTCAAAAGTCTCTCTTTATTCTCTCAGCTCTAAACACTCGTCCCCTCAGCGGTTTCTCTTTATTCTCTCAGCTCTAAACACTCGTCCCCTCAGCGGTCTCTCTTTATTCTCTCAGCTCTAAACACTTGTCCCCTCAGAAGTCTCTCTTTATTCTCTCAGCTCTAAACACTCGTCCCCTCAGCGGTCTCTCTTTATTGTCTCAGCTCTAAACACTCGTCCCCTCAGCAGTCTCTCTTTATTCTCTCAGCTCTAAACACTCGTCCCCTCAGCAGTCTCTCTTTATTCTCTCAGCTCTAAACACTCGTCCCCTCAGTGGTCTCTCTTTATTCTCTCAGCTCTAAACACTTGTCCCCTCAGCAGTCTCTCTTTATTCTCTCAGCTCTAAACACTTGTCCCCTCAGCCGTCTCTCTTTATTCTCTCAGCTCTAAACACTCATCCCCTCAGCAGTCTCTCTTTATTCTCCAGCTCTAAACACTCGTCCTCTCAGCAGTCTCTCTTTATTCTCTCAGCTCTAAACACTCATCCCCTCAGCAGTCTCTCTTTAATCTCTCAGCTCTAAACATTCGTCCCCTCAGCAGTTTCTATTCTCTCAGCTCTAAACGCTCGTCCCCTCAGCAGTCTCTATTCTCTCAGCTCTAAACACTCATCCCCTGTGGTCTCTATATTCTCTCAGCTCTAAACACTTGTCCCCTCAGCCGTCTCTCTTTATTCTCTTAGCTCTAAAAACTCATCCCCTCAGCAGTCTCTCTTTATTCTCTCAGCTCTAAACACTTGTCCCCTCAGTCCCGCTGAGTGGACAAGTGTTTAGAGCTGAGAGAATAAAGAGAGACTGCTGAGGGGACGAGTTTTTATTGTCTCAGCTCTAAACACTCGTCCCCTCAGTGGTCTCTCTTTATTCTCTCAGCTCTAAACACTCGTCCCCCCAGCAGTGTCTCTTTATTCTCTCAGCTCTAAACACTCGTCCCCTCAGCAGTCTCTCTTTATTCTCTCAGCTCTAAACACTTGTCCCCTCAGCCGTCTCTCTTTATTCTCTCAGCTCTAAACCCTCGTCCCCTCAGCAGTCTCTCTTTATTCTCTCAGCTCTAAACACTCATCCCCTCAACAGTCTCTCTTTATTCTCTCAGCTCTAAACACTCGTCCCCTCAGCGGTCTCTCTTTATTCTCTCAGCTCTAAACACTCGTCCCCTCAGCAGTCTCTCCTTATTCTCTCAGCTCTAAACACTCGTCCCCTCAGCAGTCTCTCTTTATTCTCTCAGCTCTAAACACTCGTGCCCTCAGCAGTCTCTCTTTTTTCTCTCAGCTCTAAACACTCGTCCCCTCAGCAGTCTCTCTTTATTCTCTCAGCTCTAAACACTCGTCCCCTCAGCAGTCTCTCTTTATTCTCTCAGCTCTAAACACTCGTCCCCTCAGAAGTCTCTCTTTATTCTCTCAGCTCTAAACCCTCGTCCCCTCAGCAGTCTCTCTTTATTCTCTCAGCTCTAAACACTCATCCCCTCAACAGTCTCTCTTTATTCTCTCAGCTCTAAACACTCGTCCCCTCAGCGGTCTCTCTTTATTCTCTCAGCTCTAAACACTCGTCCCCTCAGCAGTCTCTCCTTATTCTCTCAGCTCTAAACACTCGTCCCCTCAGCAGTCTCTCTTTATTCTCTCAGCTCTAAACACTCGTGCCCTCAGCAGTCTCTCTCTTTTTTCTCTCAGCTCTAAACACTCGTCCCCTCAGCAGTCTCTCTTTATTCTCTCAGCTCTAAACACTCGTCCCCTCAGCAGTCTCTCTTTATTCTCTCAGCTCTAAACACTCGTCCCCTCAGCAGTCTCTCTTTATTCTCTCAGCTCTAAACACTTGTCCCCTCAGCAGTCTCTCTTTAATCTCTCAGCTCTAAACACTCGTCCCCTCAGCAGTCTCTATTCTCTCAGCTCTAAACACTCGTCCCCTGTGGTCTCTCTTTATTCTCTCAGCTCTAAACACTCGTCCCCTCAGCAGTCTCTCTTTATTCTCTCAGCTCTAAACACTCGTCCCCTCAGCAGTCTCTCTTTATTCTCTCAGCTCTAAACACTCGTCCCCTCAGCAGTCTCTCTTTTTTCTCTCAGCTCTAAACACTTGTCCCCTCAGCAGTCTCTCTTTATTCTCTCAGCTCTAAACACTTGTCCCCTCAGCCGTCTCTCTTTATTCTCTCAGCTGTAAACACTCGTCCCCTCAGCAGTCTCTCTTTATTCTCTCAGCTCTAAACACTCGTCCCCTCAGCAGTCTCTCTTTATTCTCTCAGCTCTAAACACTCGTCCCCTCAGTGGTCTCTCTTTATTCTCTCAGCTCTAAACACTTGTCCCCTCAGCAGTCTCTCTTTATTCTCTCAGCTCTAAACACTTGTCCCCTCAGCCGTCTCTCTTTATTCTCTCAGCTCTAAACACTCATCCCCTCAGCAGTCTCTCTTTATTCTCCAGCTCTAAACACTCGTCCTCTCAGCAGTCTCTCTTTATTCTCTCAGCTCTAAACACTCATCCCCTCAGCAGTCTCTCTTTAATCTCTCAGCTCTAAACATTCGTCCCCTCAGCAGTTTCTATTCTCTCAGCTCTAAACGCTCGTCCCCTCAGCAGTCTCTATTCTCTCAGCTCTAAACACTCATCCCCTGTGGTCTCTATATTCTCTCAGCTCTAAACACTTGTCCCCTCAGCCGTCTCTCTTTATTCTCTTAGCTCTAAAAACTCATCCCCTCAGCAGTCTCTCTTTATTCTCTCAGCTCTAAACACTTGTCCCCTCAGTCCCGCTGAGGGGACAAGTGTTTAGAGCTGAGAGAATAAAGAGAGACTGCTGAGGGGACGAGTTTTTATTGTCTCAGCTCTAAACACTCGTCCCCTCAGTGGTCTCTCTTTATTCTCTCAGCTCTAAACACTCGTCCCCCCAGCAGTGTCTCTTTATTCTCTCAGCTCTAAACACTCGTCCCCTCAGCAGTCTCTCTTTATTCTCTCAGCTCTAAACACTTGTCCCCTCAGCCGTCTCTCTTTATTCTCTCAGCTCTAAACCCTCGTCCCCTCAGCAGTCTCTCTTTATTCTCTCAGCTCTAAACACTCATCCCCTCAACAGTCTCTCTTTATTCTCTCAGCTCTAAACACTCGTCCCCTCAGCGGTCTCTCTTTATTCTCTCAGCTCTAAACACTCGTCCCCTCAGCAGTCTCTCCTTATTCTCTCAGCTCTAAACACTCGTCCCCTCAGCAGTCTCTCTTTATTCTCTCAGCTCTAAACACTCGTGCCCTCAGCAGTCTCTCTTTTTTCTCTCAGCTCTAAACACTCGTCCCCTCAGCAGTCTCTCTTTATTCTCTCAGCTCTAAACACTCGTCCCCTCAGCAGTCTCTCTTTATTCTCTCAGCTCTAAACACTCGTCCCCTCAGAAGTCTCTCTTTATTCTCTCAGCTCTAAACCCTCGTCCCCTCAGCAGTCTCTCTTTATTCTCTCAGCTCTAAACACTCATCCCCTCAACAGTCTCTCTTTATTCTCTCAGCTCTAAACACTCGTCCCCTCAGCGGTCTCTCTTTATTCTCTCAGCTCTAAACACTCGTCCCCTCAGCAGTCTCTCCTTATTCTCTCAGCTCTAAACACTCGTCCCCTCAGCAGTCTCTCTTTATTCTCTCAGCTCTAAACACTCGTGCCCTCAGCAGTCTCTCTCTTTTTTCTCTCAGCTCTAAACACTCGTCCCCTCAGCAGTCTCTCTTTATTCTCTCAGCTCTAAACACTTGTCCCCTCAGCAGTCTCTCTTTATTCTCTCAGCTCTAAACACTCGTCCCCTCAGCAGTCTCTCTTTATTCTCTCAGCTCTAAACACTTGTCCCCTCAGCAGTCTCTCTTTAATCTCTCAGCTCTAAACACTCGTCCCCTCAGCAGTCTCTATTCTCTCAGCTCTAAACACTCGTCCCCTGTGGTCTCTCTTTATTCTCTCAGCTCTAAACACTCGTCCCCTCAGCAGTCTCTCTTTATTCTCTCAGCTCTAAACACTCGTCCCCTCAGCAGTCTCTCTTTATTCTCTCAGCTCTAAACACTCGTCCCCTCAGCAGTCTCTCTTTTTTCTCTCAGCTCTAAACACTTGTCCCCTCAGCCGTCTCTCTTTATTCTATCAGCTCTAAACACTCATCCCCTCAGCAGTCTCTCTTTTTTCTCTCAGCTCTAAACACTCGTCCCCTCAGCTGTCTCTCTTTATTCTGTCAGCTCTAAACACTCGTCCACTCAGCAGTCTCTCTTTATTCTCTCAGCTCTAAACATTTGTCCCCTCAGCAGTCTCTCTTTATTCTCTCACCTCTAAACACTCGTCCAATCATTTCACACACATCTCCTCACACTGGAGACTCCTTCACTACATCATAAACACACACACATGTCACACTGGAGACTCCTTCGTCACGTCACACACATACACACATCTCCTCATATTGGAGACTCCTTCACCACATTACACACACACACATACACATTTCTCCTCACAGAAAAATGCTGTCCAGCATCCATCCTACAATTCCCCCTGAACAAGCTGTTACTGTAGAAACGATAGTGTCAGAATCAGTACAATAATATAAACCTGATCTACAGTCAGAGCTGCTGTTAGAGAGAATTAATCAACACCTGAACACCAGTCATAGTCCAGAACTCAGCAATATAATATAACATGAGTATATTGTCACCACCTTAATTTACATAAAAGCAGATGCAAGCACACACACACACACACACACACTTACACACACATACACACACACACACACACTCTGTACCTCGTGGTTCTGTTGCTACTCATCGTGTTGGCGATCAGGAAGTGAAGAGAGGCATGAGGAAAGATTCAGAGTTCTGGAATTTGAAATCCTGAGAACCCAGCAGTGCGTGCACACACACACACACACACACACACACACACACACACACACACACACACACACACACACACACACCACAGCAAACCTGCAAGGACAAAGGAAGAGGCACAATGAGTACCTGAAGGAATAAAGTTTAACATTTACACAGGCGGCAGAAAGCAGTTGTCTGTGTTTTCTCCAGTAAACTTTTTAAACTGTGTGTGTGTGTGTGTGTGTGTGTGTGTGTGTGTGTGTGTTTGGCTGGTCTAGATTGTGATTATTTGGGTCAATGTGAGGGTTAAATATAGCAATGGTGGAAATTTGCAGGAGGAATAAAGGACACAATTAGAAATGCTGGAGTAACGTCATGTTCATCGTCATCATCACACGCAGACCTCACTCTCTTTAATGGGGTTCTCTCTCACACGCACGCACACGCACACGCATGCACGCACACACACACACACACGTCTACACAGAGAAGAGAACAGGACTGTAATCACTGATATATTTTCAGACAGACAGACAGAAAGAGTCTAATGGAAGTTTTTAACCTCTTAGCAGAAAGAACATACAGGACAGTATTTGGTGCAGTGGGTGGGAGAGAGGGTGGAGTAGTGGGCGGGGCAAATATGTAAAAATATTGGTGATATTAATCCTTCCCAGTAGGTTGCTTATACAGGTAGAGCTGTAACAGCTGCAGTCCAGAGGAACCACCTAGTTTCACAATGTTCTGAACACCTCTCTCTCTCTGTTCCTCTCTGTCTGTCTGTCTCTCTCTCTCTCTCTCTCTCTCTCTCTCTCTCTCTCACTCTCTCCTACAGAAAGTGTGTATCTCCAGTAGGGAACTAACCCTACACCCACAGGTATAAGACGCCTCACACAACATCATCTCAACCACCACACTTATATTTATGTATAATTTTCAGTACAGTGATTTCCTCTGTGTGTGTGTGTGTGTGTGTGTGTATGTATGTGTGTTTGTGTGTGTCACCCTTTCTTCATCTCCCTCTCGTTAAAGCACAGATTAAAGGTAACTGTTGGAAACTCTGTTGTGTTATTTTGTCCTTCACTAACTGTTTTGTCATTTAGTTTCCTTCCACCTCTGCAGCACAGATGATGCTCACACACTGCAGGATTCACCTGGAGGAAACCGTCTCACTGTCTCACTATTTTCAGTTTCTAAATTCACCCCTGTGTTTCTGTGGACATCTCTGTTTAAGTGTGTAATCTCAGTCTGAGGAGAAATAAAATAAATAGAGATATCAGTCACCTGTGAGTGCAGCTGAGGCTCCATGTTATAGGAGGTATAACTGGACAGGGTCAGTGAGAAAGGCACAGAGTTAAAAGTTCAGAACCTCTAAGGTGAGACATGTCATGTGGACCGGGCTTCCTGAACCAGGGGTGATGTCCAGTATCACCACACTCTAGTGTTAATTTCGTCACCTATTTTTAATTTAGTCTTAGTCTTGTGCCAAATGTCCTTGTTAGTTTTAGTCATATTTAGTCATTCACATATCTTTTTTTGTTAGTCAAGTTTTAATCGACTAAAAGTCTTTTAATTTTAGTCTAGTTTTAGTCAAAAGAAAACTCAAGGTATCTTAGTCAAGTTTTAATCGACTAAAAGTCTTTTAATTTTAGTCTAGTTTTAGTCAAAAAGACTTTTAGTCGATTAAAACTTGACTAAGATACCTTGAGTTTTGTTTTAGTCAAAAGAAAACTCAAGGTATCTTAGTCAAGTTTTAATCGACTAAAAGTCTTTTAATTTTAGTCTAGTTTTAGTCAAAAAGACTTAGACTTTAGACTTTAGACCCCCGCGACCCGGTCCCGGATAAGCGGTAGAAAATGGATGGATGGATGGATAGTCAAAAAATGTTTGTATTTTTTTTAAATAACATTATTACTGAGATGGGGGCACGGTGGCTTAGTGGTTAGCACGTTCGCCTCACACCTCCAGGGTCGGGGTTCGATTCCCGCCTCCACCTTGTGTGTGTGGAGTTTGCATGTTCTCCCCGTGCCTCGGGGGTTTCCTCCGGGTACTCCGGTTTCCTCCCCCGGTCCAAAGACATGCATGGTAGGTTGATTGGCATCTCTGGAAAATTGTCCCTAGTGTGTGATTGCGTGAGTGAATGAGTGTGTGTGTGTGTGCCCTGTAATGGGTTGGCACTCCGTCCAGGGTGAATCCTGCCTTGATGCCCGATGACGCCTGAGATAGGCACAGGCTCCCCGTGACCCGAGGTAGTTCGGATAAGCGGTAGAAGATGAATGAATGACTGTATTACTGAGATTATTACTGATAAACATTTCAGTAAAAAAAGTGTTTCACATCTCAAACATTAGTTAAATGTCATAATTACGTGACAAAATACACTTGTTGGATGATGATTGTTGAATGCAAATGTTAAACGTGTCTGGTTTTCACTCTGATTTAGGAGACACATTCACAAATGATGAACCTGTTCTGAAGAGAATTTTATTTTAAACAACACAATTCAAAAGCTGGAGCCCAACAGACTCCGACTGACAACTTAAGTTACAAAGGGTTTTAAAACTGTTTTGGTTGCCTTGTGTCTCATGTTTCTGTTCAAATCAGAAATAAAATAAATATACTAAATAAAATAAATATATAAAAGAATAGGCCACTTTACTGTGGGCCTAAAATACAACCTATTTACAGTCCGCCAATCACAAACATGCGCTCCAACTTGCGCTCAGACGAATTGTTTCTACACACACACTAAACAGCGCGAAGCCGCGAACTCGTGCTGAATATTTTAAAGCAGAGACAATTGTAGACGAAAATGATATTTTTGTCTCGTCTTTTTTCGTCAACAATAATGCATGTTAATTTAGTCTTAGTCAGTGTTTTTGGACAGTGGTGCAGTCTTGTCACATATTTCGTCTCGTCTCGTCTGACGAAATTAACACTACCACACTCAGATCTCCAAGACATCTTGCCATCTAACGTTGACACCAACATGCATTTGGAGTTCGTCTGTATTGAAAGTCCAAGTTCTCCAGGAGTGTTTAAAATGATGTATTATGTGTTATTGTGGACAGAACCTCAGGAGCAGGACATCCACGAGAGTCTTCATACCAGTTTTGTAAAACACCCGTACAGAATGTTAGTCTGCACTTTGTAACTGTGTTTACTTTAATGATTTGTGTTGTTGCTTCCATCTAATCCTTGAGTGTAGCATTAATCTGTTCAGTTTTCCATCTTAAACCACAATGACAGATTAAAGTGTCTCCTAATCTCCATCTTCTAATTATAATATCATACACAGCACTAAGACAGGTCAAACCCTGACCCTGTGTGTGTGTGTGTGTGTGTGTGTGTGTGTGTACAGTATATGTGTGTGTGTGTTCGTGTGTGTGCGTATGTGTAAAGACAGATAAATCACAAATGATTCAGAAGATTATGATGCATACAGTTTTTGGGTTTTTTTCATTAAGGTTTGTACATGTATTCCATCATGGTTGTCATGGAGCTCTGATCTGAACAGTATTATGGGATAGCGTTCTCTGAGCTGTACACACACATCTATGTACATGTATCAATGGTGAAAAGATCTCAACCTTCTCATTATAAACACAAACGTAAAATACTTTCTCAAATACAGGAAATATATTAGTCTGTTAGAGTCATAAAGCTGACGTGTCAGTAGTGTCAGTGAATCAGTAAAAGTGAGAGTCATAAAGCTGACGTGTCAGTAGTGTCAGTGAATCAGTAAAAGTGAGAGTCATAAAGCTGACGTGTCAGTAGTGTCAGTGAATCAGTAAAAGTGAGAGTCATAAAGCTGACGTGTCAGTAGTGTCAGTGAATCAGTAAAAGTGAGAGTCATAAAGCTGACGTGTCAGTAGTGTCAGTGAATCAGTAAAAGTGCTCTGAACAGTCAGTGAGTATAGAGAGTTCGCTGAGACACAACCATCAACCTTCCACATGTCCACTCACTGCTCTGTTACACTAATGTGACCTTGTACTGGAGCTGCTGATCGACCGCTCGACCTGTTAAAGCACAGAGGGGAGTGAACAGAGCATGAAGATTATTAGGATTGACAACAGCTCTCTCTCTCTCTTTCTCTCTCCCTCTGTTTCTGTCTCTCTCTCTCTGTCTCTCTCTGTTTCTCTCTCTCCCTCTCTCTCTCTCTCTCTCTCTCTCTCTCTCTGTCTCTCTCTGTTTCTCTCTCTCTCTCTCTCTCTCTCTCTCTCTCTCTCTCAGTCTCTCTCTCTCTCGTTTTCAGTCTCTCTCTGTCCACAAAGCTGAATGAAATCACAGACAGCGTGACATCATCCGGAGCTCGTGTGAGGATTGGTGTATCTCAGGTAACATTAATCAGACACATCATCACAAACAGTGAGTTAACAGCTGAGCTCAGGAGGTTTAGTTGAGATGTATCTACAGAAATGGGGATAAAAGCCTCTTTAAAGAGGCCAAGTACAAACCAGAAAGGGAATTAGGGCTGCAGAACTGCGGCACACAGAGACCCAGCTTTTAATCTGGAAAGAAGCAAAATAAAACCACCCCATTTACCCTGATGTCTAATCCAGTAGAGGAAACCCACCATCATCAAGTCTATAAATCATGTCTGTTTGAGTCTAATAACAATTTTTCATTTTTAAACATTACCATGTTCCATTGGTGAAACGTTCAGATATAAACTGTCTGCTTCTAATAAACAGGACCTATTTGCCTCATTTAGTGTCTAATTATTTAAAAATCTATACTGAGTGTTGTCTCTGTCTGACCCTTTCTCTCTCACACACATCACTTATCCAGCTCACTCACAGAAGGAACACAACATATTTTTCACACTAGGAAAATTGAGCTCCTGATCCAGACTCAGGGAAAGTTTCCACTGCAGGACAGAAGCACAAGCTGTTTCAGGAGTTTTACATAAACGTCTGCAGGATCAATCAAGTTTGAAACCTGTTTAGTTCCTACTTCAACATTTTTTGCAAGACATGGTATACCTTCACACTTGCATCTGATTAGCACCGACCAGAAAAGCAGATTATTTCCATCATGCAGTTGAATATGAATAATCAGAGGGTAAATTGCACACCATTGGACTCTGGACACCAAATCAAATCTTATTTAATGCAGTTGATACAAACAAAGTTCCTGTTTCTTTTTTCCTCCAAAGGTCAGTGAGTCTGGATGGAAACATGACTTCTGTCAACAACCACAATTACAGAAGCATCATGCTGACCCACCACTGAAGAGATCTTCACCCAATTATTGGTCCTTTGCATCACTCCAAGCTGCTTCTGAACTTCAACCATAACCCAAGAAATTTATCACCTCTGTCCTAATTTATAAGGTCTGAGCTAAGTGGTCATGATCTTGTGCTGAAACTTTTCTCAGAAACTTTACAGACCCAAATGTGGAGGTAAGCAGCTTGCCCATGAATGACGTAATCGCTGAAACACTGGTGTTCCTCAGGGATTTGTGCTGTCACCTCATATCGGTTCTCTCCTGTGCACTGACTGGACGAATTCCACTGGACATTTAGTGTCCTGCTGTAGCTACAACGGCTTAGAATCAATTCACAGAAGATTTTTGCGTATGGAATGGAATGTAGGAGCAGCCCAAACCATCACCAGATATTTAACCCTTTGCAAACAACTGATGCATCTTCGCATTTTAAATCATTTTCTGTCATTTTGTCACAAGAACAAGAGAACAAGAGGAACTCCATTGAGTAACATGAAGGTTAAGTTGTAAAAGATCTCCAGCAGTAATGGGATTTTAACTCATTAAGTCCTACATCAGGATTTACTTTCTAAAATAAATGTAAAGTTACTACAGTCACTGTGGGTCAGAACCTTTACAGCTCAGGACCAAAAACCTTTTTTCTGCCCACATTTTTCAGCAAATCACAGAGTCGGGGAAATTAGAACAGAATCATCCAGAAACAGCTTTATTTAAACATCCCCCAAGGATGTTGGTGTCAATCAAGCTGACCTGTGTGGTGCTATTTTATACACAAAAATAAATATAAAAACACAAAGTTGACCATGTACACGAGAGCACGTCGCTAATTATGCACTGACCTTTCACTTATTCTGAAGGAGATGATTTTATACTTGTTACAGCTGCTACATAAGACACCTTCAGTCTATTTCACCTGAACACATACAATACTGAATAAATACTTGGGTTACGCTTTATTTGTGTATATAGCGTCTGTTTTTTGTACAGCTCTGTCTGTGTGGAAATACTCAGCAAAACAAATTTGTGGCTAATGAACAATTCAATATAATTCATATCTTATTGGGTAATAATTAATATCACAGTCTACAAAACGGTTCTGAAAAACAAACAGACTTCAGCATGACAGATAAAGTGACTATAAAACACTTACTTGATGAGCGCTAGAGATGTTGCTCCACTTTCACTTGTAATTATTTGGTTTTATTTACATTTCAACGTGATAAATCCCAGCTTTAAATCCAAGTGATCACACAAGAACATGCTGAAGTGTAAAATCATGTCATGGTCATTTGTTTCTTTCTCAGTAATCTGTTTGTCTCTGAAGTGAATTCTGTACGGTGGTAATCTCCAAACCTTCTCTCTCTCTCTCTCTCTCTCTCTCTCTCTATCTATCTATCTCTCTCTCTCTCTCTCTCTCTCTGTTACATGCTCATGTCCTAGAATACTGTGTATCAGTTGCGGGGGTGACAGAAAGTGAGAGAGAGAGAGAGAGAGAGAGAGAGAGAGAGAGAGAGAGAGAGAGAGAGAGAGAGACAGAGACAGAGAGAAAGAGAGAGTGTGAGAGTGTGAGAGAGAGAGAGAGAGAGAGAGAGAGAGAGAGAGAGAGATAGTTAGTTGCTGAAGCAGACTTGGAGAGTTATTGTTAATGTAAACTTTCAGTCTTCTGAGCTGTTAAAATACAGTCACATTAACACATTAAACAAAGACACAACGACTGCTGACACACAGATTCTTGGACAACGTAACACCAAGCTGTGATTCTGACACCAGACACAGACGGAATAAAGAGTTTCAGCCTCAGGGCAGAAAATGTACAAAATACAAAACGGATGGATTTATACAAGAGAACAATGTTTATGTGTATTTATTATTAGAGCTTTAAAATAATGGACATACACACACACACACACACACACACCCACACACACACACACACACACACACACTGATGGACATAAGTGACATAACATGAGCACAGCATTTGAATGCGTATAGGGGATTTCTTTGTATTAATCATGGTTCATGTATTCCAGATATGTGTGTTCAAACACATACACACACACACACAAATGAGTGTGTGTCTCTGTCTCTTTGTCATGTTCTCTCTTGCCTGAGGGACTCCAACTATAACAGGGATGTTTATATAACCCTGTCCTCTATACAGTGGATTACACACACACACATGTACAAGCACACACACACACACACACACACAGCTTTATATGTACGCTGTCGTCACTCTCCTGCCTGGTGTCTGTGTCTTAGGCTTTGATGTTATTAGGACTTTATTGTAACTTACTTGTCTGTATGAAACGATGACTGGCTGGTAATTGGGGTTGGTCTATCCAGGTCCTACCTACTCCTGGGGTTTTAGAGAAGCAGCTAAAGGGTTGCTATGGAAATGTGTAGTATATGTGTGTGTGAGTGTGTGTGTGTGTGTGTGAGAGAGAGAGAGAGAGAGAGAGAGAGAGAGAGAGAGAGGATAAATTATATGGTAGAGCATCTCCTGCCCAGCACTCAGTGGGAGTGATATACCACATGCACGACACAAGTGAAAGCCACTGCAGGAGTGTGTGGGAGGAGAGAGAGAGAGAAAGAGAGAGAGAGAGAGAGAGAGAGAGAGAGAGAGAGAGAGAGAGAGAGAGAGAGACATGGTGTGCCAACCTCATTTTCAATAGTTAAATCAGGAAGATCCCGCTGCCGTCTAACACTTCAGCCTAAAACAGGCATATCAGAGACAGACTCATGGCTCTGTTCTCTCACTCCTCCAGAAGAATCTCCTTATTAGAGACGAGGATCTAATCCACAGAAATTAGTCACTTTCAGGAACAGTAAATTATTAGCCATATTCCCATGTCAGAGTCAGGGCTATCCAAGTGCAGGTTTTTATTTCAACCAATCAGAAACCTGAACTCAGCTGTTTAATCATTTCATCTTAGCTTCATCAGCTGTTTGTGGTCTGCTTTGTTTGAATGAACAGTCTGTGTTCAGTGGGGTTGAGTCAGAGTGTTGAGTCGTACACTGTTAACGTTAATGTGCTGCTGGAACTGTGGGAATCGTCTGAACTCTGAGACACAATACAGAGCACATAACTCATCATCATCATCATCATCATCAATCATCATCACTTCAAGGAGTATCAGCACTGTGAAGGCAATAAAGATATAACAATAAAATGTAAGTAATGAAATGAAGAAAAAATGAAGAAATGAAGAGAAAGTGGTACATGAACACAAAATAATCAACTCTGTCTCCCTCTGCTGGTCAGGAAAAGACAAACGCTTTCCAGTTTAACATCCAGAGTCACTGTTTTTGGCAGATGTTATCTAGAGCGACAGTGATTTATAGTCTCTATTAATGAATACATTAATACTGCTTTGTTATTGTCACAGACTAAAGACTCCATGTGTCTGAAACACCGATGGGAGAAAAATGTAAAGCCACCTGAAGGACCCCGAGTTTTAGAACACATCTTGGTCAAAGTGCACTTCTGGGTTTGTAGGATATTTAAACAGCACTCATGCCAGGGGGCGCTCAAGACGGTGGAGTGAGTCGTCGTATGTTTGGAGCTAAGAAAAGACAGTGGGCTTTATTCATTTATAAACCAACTGGTGTTTTAAATTAGCAAAAAATCAGTTGACAACACTTAGGTTTAGCGTTTGTTGGGACACACGGTCATTGACATTGACTGCGGCTGTGTTCTAGCCTTGGAAAGACGTTACAATGCAGGACTTTGTTGAAATGGAGATTGCTGCAAAGGAAAAGAGGCAAATACAAGAAGCTCACTCTTATGCCTGAAAAGTGAAAGATGGAGGGAATTGTAACTCTGACCCAAACACACCAGTTAAACATTGAAAGAAAACACCAAGGCCAATGAAGGAAATGTGGGAAACTACAGGAAAAAACAATTGGGATCTAGACTGCGAAAATCCACCAGAGAGCTGAACAAACAGACAGGAAGTTCAACAGGATACTCTTCAAATTGAAGGACTTAAGAAGTCACTAGATGTTGCCATCAGGACGTAGCGGACTTGGGAAATGCATGCCTCAAAGTCCAGATTTCAGAAATGGAGCAAAAAATAAATGCTGAGGAACGATGATGGAATTTGTGTCTGTACGGGTTACATGAGAACCTCAGAGAGACAGAAAGATCCTTGCAGTTCACTCAGGCACAACCAGGTCCTGTTATTGGAGCTATAGATGTAATGCACAGGATTGGCAGACTTCAAGATTCAAAGAACAGAAGTGTCCCAAGACCCCTGATCATCAGACTTCTCTCAGGGATCTGGTGTGGAAGTCCTCAAAAGCAAACGATCTCCTGATTAACAAGCATCTTTGTTTCAAGAAAGTGCTCCCTAAATTCCATCAGTATGTGGACTTTGCAACGAGAGGGAAACTGTGATAGTGATGTCTCCCTCCCAGATGCGCTGAATGAATTCTACGCTCATATTAAGGTGCAGAACAACGTAGTGTTAAGGAAGACCATCCCTCCCCCCAACGATTAGGTACAGAGTTAACCCATGGAAGGCTGTTGGACCAGACAACATTCCTGGCAGGGTGCTCAGGAAATGCACAGAACAGCTAGCGAATGCACAGAACAGCTAGCGAATGCACAGAACAGCTAGCGGATGTCTACACTGACATCTTCAGCATTTTTAGCAGCGTTGTTGTTCCTACATGCCTCAAGACAACCACCATCGTCCCCGTGCCAAAGACGTCTACAGTGTCCTGCCTTAATGACTATCATCACGTCGCACTCACACCCACTATAATAATCAAGACCCAGACTACTATAATCAAGACCCAGATACCACCCTCACTGGACCCCCTATAGTTTGTGTATCGTCCATTTTACAAAAGTGCTTAAGTCTTTATCATTGGATACATTAGCTCTGGTTCAATATGTTACATACTTAAGATACCATGAGTTTAAGACACTTCAAAGATTTTTATAGATTTTTATATATATATATATACAACAAACAGGGAGGAAGTGCTAGCTGAAGTGTTTCATTTATAAGTAGGTCTTCAAAACCGTCGTTTGAAAATAGTCCAAACCGCTCCACGGACAATGCCATCGTCACTGCCCTTCATTTAGCCCTCACCCACCTGGACAATAAGGACACTTATGTACAAATGCAGCACCTGATTGGGAAGCTGATCCTGCTGGGACTGAACACCTCCCTCTGCAACAGGATCCTGGATGTCCTGACTGGGAGACCTCAGTCAGTCCTGATCAGGAACAGCATCTCCAGCACCACCACACTGAGCACTGGAGCTCCTCAGGGCCCCTTAGATTTGAACCTGGCAGAGAGAAAAGACCAGTCCATCTTCTCCTTTTTTATTTGTGTGAGCAACCCAAATATCTTTTCATCTTAAAGGACGTCTTCAAGGTATTACAACATTGTTTTTGAGAGATACACATGAAGTTTATAAAGATGTTAATTGTATTAATCAGTTCTCAGCTGTATCAGGATTACAAATGAATCTGAGTAAATTGATTATTTCTCCTTTAAAAAACTCATTTATCAGATATTTGTGGTAAAACTGTGACCCATCACAGAATAATTATATGTGAAGATGATGATCAGCTTAACGATTTAAACTCAACATGTGGTTACAAAGAGCTTCTTCATTACAGGAGACGATCCTTATGTCCAGAGCTGAAGGAATCTGCAGATCAATTTGTTTCCTTATCACTTGAAATGCTCTCTAATGTCATTAGAACATTGGACAAATTACTATTTGATTATATATAAGGGATATTGTGTAATTCCAAAGATAATGGGGGCATTGAGCTATGTATTTAAAGTGAATTGGATTACACAATACTTAAAACACAAAGTGCCAAAGTGCCATATGTGGAACACTTGTGCCAAATTCCTGTTTGAGTCAATTGGTGTCATTTAATTCCTATTAAAAAGATTATCGACAGGCTCTCATGGCATGGACACATAGGCATGGACACTGGCATATAAACATCATTCACTAGAAGATATTATATTTGGAATAACAGATATTTTATATAAAAATAAATCCCTTTTTTAATATACGGTTTGAATATAACATATTATTGGTTAGACAGTTGATGAATAGTGATGAGTTTTATACCCAGAGTTTAACATCCCAATCAGACCCACAGGATGTACAGTTGTAATAGATGCTGTACCAACTTTACATTTATAACAAATACACTGTTTACTGGAAATAGTAATATCTTAAAAGACAACATATCAAATAATTCTATTAGAAATATAATAAATGATGCTTCATGTCTCCCAGCTACATATTTTTGCTCATCAATATTTGGGGATTTAAACTGGTGTAAGTTTGGAGAATAGAAATGTTTTTGTTAATAACAAAGTAAAGGAAGTTTCATATAAAATATTGCATAGAATTTATCCAGTAAAACATGCATTAGAAAGGTTTAAATGAAACATTGACTATTCATGTGAGTTCTGTAGTAACGAAAAAGACACAACATTTTTTTTTTACTTTTTCACTGCATTTATACAAAGATACAGTTGATTGTTGTTGAGACTTAATAGAGTTTTTAAATTGAATGGGTCTGATATAATGATGTATGTTAATGATTGTGGGATAGAAAAGGATCAAACATACATATATCATATAGTTACTGGTCTTAATGGGAAAGTTTACATACATATACATAACAGGAAATGGTCTGGTGTAAGACAAATTTCTAATGCATATCATTTTATGTTATGTTAATATGTTGTAAAAATAAAAAAGTTGTTTTTTTCTTCCCCTCTGCCTGTCTTTGTTCTTAATTGTGTAAAACATTACCCTGTGATACCTGTGAATACTGATGCCATTTACGTATAAAGCAGTGCTATATCTCTCTTGTTCTCTATGTTCGAATGCAATTAAATACAAAAAACAGTACAAATAATTTGTTATAAAAAAAAACAACAAAAAAGCTAACAAATAAGATAATACAATCAGATAGTATTCAAATCTACTACAATAATACAACATAATAAAAACACAAAGAAGGGGATCAAACAATAGAAAAATAATAATTTAAAACAGAGGAATCAACAACATTGGAAAAGTTTATAGTTTTGATCCTTTTAAAATGGATAATGTTTGGTTTCCTTTCAAACCACTTACATTTATGGATATTAAAGTTTCGAAATAAAATAAAAAGATTTAAAATAAAAATGCCATTTTGCCATTTTAACACCACCACCCCCCCCAACCACACACAAAAACATCTTTCTTTCTGTATATTATTTTTTGTCCCACATAATGACTCATAAATCATGTTCGACATCGATCCAAAGAAAAAGGTACACAGCAGAATCTGTATTTATATTAAAAAATGTAAACAAACCTGATATCATTCCTTAATTTTTGTAGAAAGTGATTTGTTTTATAAATGAGGTGTATAGTTTTAAAATGTACTTCACTAATTTTACTGTTAATAATTATTGTTCAGTTATAACTAGCTAAAACTAATTTCTAATTAACATATATACTGTGTGTGTGTGTGTGTGCTACTGTATACTGTGTGCGTGTTTGTGTTATACTGTGTGTTATACTGTGTGTTTGTACTATACT
>NC_083462.1:372723-382746 GCF_030014155.1 Tachysurus vachellii | reverse complement strand
GTAAGTAACAGGGGGGTAAGTAACAGGGGGGTAAGTAACAGGGGGGTAAGCTGTTATAATATTGTCCTGTTTGTACCTCACTAATCCTTCCCTTATCCTCAGCATGGGAACAAAGTCCTGGTGCCTCTGAACAGGTCACAGACGACAGTAAAGCAGGCTGGAGGAAGCCCTTTGATGCCGTTTCAGGCTGGAAAGATCCAGAGGAACCTAGAAAAGGGGCAGGATGGGGCAGCTCCTGCTCCAGTTCAGCTAAGACTGGTAAAAATGCTGGCTGTGTCAAACCAACTCCCTGAGATCTTTCCTCTCCAACCCTGTAACCCAATGCTATAAAAATTCATTTGTTTTAGTTCCACCACTCTGATGATCTGAGCTCTATGACAACTCCAGTGCTGCTTCTGGAGATGTATCTTCCTGAAGTGTTTTAGCTCTACTGTTGGAGAACACTTGAAGATCTACAGGGCTGATCACTGAATTCCTAGCTTTAAATTCCTACCCTGGTCTTGAAGATCTTCCACTCTGTTTAGTTTCTACACCAATATAAATCATTGGTAATATTATACACTATCGATCAAGCTTTTGGTTTTGGACACTTTAGTTTAGACTGCAGCTCGTATCTGTGTCTCTCGGTACAGCTTCAGGTGTGTACAAGCTACATGCTTCTGTTTCCACAGGTTCAAAATCTATGCAACATGGCTGGGGTGATGAAGGTATAAATGCTTCACGCCATTCCAGTTGGGAGGAGGAAGATAGTGGTTCAGTCATGTGGGGCAACAGGTCTCAGGACACTTCCTCCTTTTCTTCTGGGGTTTGGAACCAAGGTCAGAGTGGCAGGAGAAGTGGAGCAAAGGTACACAGATAAAGCTCTAACATTGGATTGACCTGGTCGTCTCTGGTTCTTAGCTATTTATTCTAGCATGTTCTCTCTTCACTCAGGTTCCTCCCAAAGGAAATGTTGGAGGTTCCTGGCCAGGTTCCATAACTCGTCAGCTGTCAAACATGGGGATCACGGTAACTCGTTTAAGTGATGATATTGTGTCATAGTTTAATTCTAACACAAACTACATCTTTATTTCCTGAATGTAAAGTGTGACTTAACTCGTCAGACACTTAATACACATGTACATCAACATTACTGTAGTGTGCTACAGATAACTCACAGCTCAAATAATGACTTAGGATGAAGATGTGGTCTCAGCATCAGACAGGAGCAGGAGAGGGATGAATGACTTTAATGGGGACATGAGGAAGGGAGGAAGAGGAGGAGGAAGCTTTCGCTCACACAGCTCCAAGGAACCGGGCATGGTAGGACCCCTCATATCTGTAGGATGTAGAAATATCTATGAACATAGTGTGAATAAGCACATAAATGTAAATACAATATGATTATGGATAAGCTGTAAAGGAGAAACTAGGTGACATGCTGCTCATTTGGAGGAGAAAACTTTCCACTTTATTTATTTGGCAGTGAGTTTACATTGAGTTTACATTGAGTTTACATTGAGTTTACAGTGAGTTTACATTGAGTTTACAGGATCATTGACTTACTGCATTTCTCATTCATTATATCATGAGCTCCATCATTATTAAAGTTTAGTGAATGTTCCAGAAAGCCATAACACTATAAGCCCAAGCCTTAACACTATAAGCCCAAGCCTTAACACTATAAGCCCAAGCCTTAACACTATAAGCCCAAGCCTTAACACTATAAGCCCAAGCCTTAACACTATAACACTATAAGCCCAAGCCATAACACCATAACACTATAAGCCCAAGCCATAACACTATAAGCCCAAGCCATAACACTATAAGCCCAAGCCTTAACACTATAAGCCCAAGCCTTAACACTATAAGCCCAAGCCATAACACTATAAGCCCAAGCCATAACGCTATAAGCCCAAGCCATAACACTATAAGCCCAAGCCTTAACACTATAAGCCCAAGCCATAACACTATAAGCCCAAGCCATAACACCATAACACTATAAGCCCAAGCCATAACACTATAAGCCCAAGCCATAACACTATAAGCCCAAGCCTTAACACTATAAGCCCAAGCCTTAACACTATAAGCCCAAGCCTTAACACTATAAGCCCAAGCCATAACACTATAAGCCCAAGCCTTAACACTATAAGCCCAAGCCATAACGCTATAAGCCCAAGCCATAACACTATAAGCCCAAGCCTTAACACTATAAGCCCAAGCCATAACACTATAAGCCCAAGCCATAACACCATAACACTATAAGCCCAAGCCATAACACTATAAGCCCAAGCCATAACACTATAAGCCCAAGCCTTAACACTATAAGCCCAAGCCATAACACTATAAGCCCAAGCCATAACACTATAAGCCCAAGCCATAACACCATAACACTATAAGCCCAAGCCATAACACTATAAGCCCAAGCCTTAACACTATAAGCCCAAGCCTTAACAGTATAAGCCCAAGCCATAACACTATAAGCCCAAGCCATAACACCATAACACTATAAGCCCAAGCCTTAACACTATAAGCCCAAGCCTTAACACCATAACACTATAAGCCCAAGCCTTAACACCATAACACTATAAGCCCAAGCCATAACACTATAAGCCCAAGCCATAACACTATAAGCCCAAGCCTTAACACTATAAGCCCAAGCCATAACACTATAAGCCCAAGCCATAACACCATAACACTATAAGCCCAAGCCATAACACCATAACACTATAAGCCCAAGCCATAACACCATAACACTATAAGCCCAAGCCATAACACCATAACACTATAAGCCCAAGCCATAACACTATAAGCCCAAGCCTTAACACTATAAGCCCAAGCCTTAACACTATAAGCCCAAGCCTTAACACTATAAGCCCAAGCCTTAACACTATAAGCCCAAGCCTTAACACTATAAGCCCAAGCCATAACACTATAAGCCCAAGCCATAACACCATAAAACTATAAGCCCAAGCCATAACACCATAACACTATAAGCCCATGCCTTAACACTATAAGCCCATGCCTTAACACTATAAGCCCAAGCCTTAACACTATAAGCCCAAGCCTTAACACTATAAGCCCAAGCCTTAACACTATAAGCCCAAGCCTTAACACTATAAGCCCAAGCCTTAACACTATAAGCCCAAGCCATAACACCATAACACTATAAGCCCAAGCCTTAACACTATAAGCCCAAGCCATAACACTATAAGCCCAAGCCATAACACCATAACACTATAAGCCCAAGCCATAACACTATAAGCCCAAGCCATAACACCATAACACTATAAGCCCAAGCCATAACACTATAAGCCCAAGCCATGACACCATAACACTATAAACCCAAGCCATAACACTATAAGCCCAAGCCATAACACCATAACACTATAAGCCCAAGCCATAACACTATAAGCCCAAGCCTTAACACTATAAGCCCAAGCCTTAACACTATAAGCCCAAGCCTTAACACTATAAGCCCAAGCCATAACACCATAACACTATAAGCCCAAGCCATAACACTATAAGCCCAAGCCATAACACTATAAGCCCAAGCCTTAACACTATAAGCCCAAGCCATAACACCATAACACTATAAGCCCAAGCCATAACACTATAAGCCCAAGCCTTAACACTATAAGCCCAAGCCATAACACCATAACACTATAAGCCCAAGCCATAACACCATAACACTATAAGCCCAAGCCATAACACTATAAGCCCAAGCCATAACACTATAAGCCCAAGCCTTAACACTATAAGCCCAAGCCTTAACACTATAAGCCCAAGCCTTAACACTATAAGCCCAAGCCTTAACACTATAAGCCCAAGCCTTAACACTATAAGCCCAAGCCTTAACACTATAAGCCCAAGCCATGACACCATAACACTATAAGCCCAAGCCATAACACTATAAGCCCAAGCCATAACACTATAAGCCCAAGCCTTAACACTATAAGCCCAAGCCATAACACTATAAGCTCAAGCCATAACACCATAACACTATAAGCCCAAGCCATAACACTATAAGCCCAAGCCATAACACCATAACACTATAAGCCCAAGCCATAACACTATAAGCCCAAGCCATGACACCATAACACTATAAACCCAAGCCATAACACTATAAGCCCAAGCCATAACACCATAACACTATAAGCCCAAGCCATAACACTATAAGCCCAAGCCTTAACACTATAAGCCCAAGCCTTAACACTGTAAGCCCAAGCCATAACACCATAACACTATAAGCCCAAGCCATAACACTATAAGCCCAAGCCTTAACACTATAAGCCCAAGCCATAACACCATAACACTATAAGCCCAAGCCATAACACTATAAGCCCAAGCCTTAACACTATAAGCCCAAGCCTTAACACTATAAGCCCAAGCCATAACACCATAACACTATAAGCCCAAGCCATAACACTATAAGCCCAAGCCATAACACTATAAGCCCAAGCCATAACACTATAAGCCCAAGCCATAACACTATAAGCCCAAGCCTTAACACTATAAGCCCAAGCCTTAACACTATAAGCCCAAGCCTTAACACTATAAGCCCAAGCCTTAACACTATAAGCCCAAGCCATAACACATAACACTATAAGCCCAAGCCTTAACACTATAAGCCCAAGCCTTAACACCATAACACTATAAGCCCAAGCCTTAACACCATAACACTATAAGCCCAAGCCATAACACTATAAGCCCAAGCCTTAACACTATAAGCCCAAGCCATAACACTATAAGCCCAAGCCATAACACTATAAGCCCAAGCCATAACACCATAACACTATAAGCCCAAGCCATAACACCATAACACTATAAGCCCAAGCCATAACACCATAACACTATAAGCCCAAGCCATAACACCATAACACTATAATCCCAAGCCTTAACACTATAAGCCCAAGCCATAACACTATAAGCCCAAGCCATAACACTATAAGCCCAAGCCATAACACTATAAGCCCAAGCCATAACACTATAAGCCCAAGCCTTAACACTATAAGCCCAAGCCTTAACACTATAAGCCCAAGCCTTAACACTATAAGCCCAAGCCATAACACATAACACTATAAGCCCAAGCCTTAACACTATAAGCCCAAGCCTTAACACCATAACACTATAAGCCCAAGCCTTAACACCATAACACTATAAGCCCAAGCCATAACACTATAAGCCCAAGCCTTAACACTATAAGCCCAAGCCATAACACTATAAGCCCAAGCCATAACACTATAAGCCCAAGCCATAACACCATAACACTATAAGCCCAAGCCATAACACCATAACACTATAAGCCCAAGCCATAACACCATAACACTATAAGCCCAAGCCATAACACCATAACACTATAAGCCCAAGCCTTAACACTATAAGCCCAAGCCATAACACTATAAGCCCAAGCCTTAACACTATAAGCCCAAGCCATAACACTATAAGCCCAAGCCATAACACTATAAGCCCAAGCCTTAACACTATAAGCCCAAGCCTTAACACTATAAGCCCAAGCCTTAACACTATAAGCCCAAGCCAGAACACTATAAGCCCAAGCCATAACACTATAAGCCCAAGCCATAACACCATAACACTATAAGCCCAAGCCTTAACACTATAAGCCCAAGCCTTAACACTATAAGCCCAAGCCTTAACACTATAAGCCCAAGCCTTAACACTATAAGCCCAAGCCTTAACACTATAAGCCCAAGCCATAACACTATAAGCCCAAGCCATAACACCATAACACTATAAGCCCAAGCCATAACACTATAAGCCCAAGCCTTAACACTATAAGCCCAAGCCATAACACTATAAGCCCAAGCCATAACACCATAACACTATAAGCCCAAGCCATAACACTATAAGCCCAAGCCATGACACCATAACACTATAAGCCCAAGCCCTAACACTATAACACTATAAGCCCAAGCCATAACACTATAAGCCCAAGCCATAACACCATAACACTATAAGCCCAAGCCATAACACTATAAGCCCAAGCCATAACACTATAAGCCCAAGCCATAACACTATAAGCCCAAGCCATAACACCATAACACTATAAGCCCAAGCCATAACACCATAACACTATAAGCCCAAGCCATAACACCATAACACTATAAGCCCAAGCCATAACACTATAAGCCCAAGCCTTAACACTATAAGCCCAAGCCTTAACATTATAAGCCCAAGCCTTAACACTATAAGCCCAAGCCTTAACACTATAAGCCCAAGCCTTAACACTATAAGCCCAAGCCATAACACCATAACACTATAAGCCCAAGCCATAACACTATAAGCCCAAGCCTTAACACTATAAGCCCAAGCCATAACACTATAAGCCCAAGCCATAACACCATAACACTATAAGCCCAAGCCATAACACTATAAGCCCAAGCCATAACACCATAACACTATAAGCCCAAGCCATAACACTATAAGCCCAAGCCATGACACCATAACACTATAAACCCAAGCCATAACACTATAAGCCCAAGCCATAACACCATAACACTATAAGCCCAAGCCATAACACTATAAGCCCAAGCCTTAACACTATAAGCCCAAGCCTTAACACTATAAGCCCAAGCCATAACACCATAACACTATAAGCCCAAGGCATAACACTATAAGCCCAAGCCTTAACACTATAAGCCCAAGCCATAACACCATAACACTATAAGCCCAAGCCATAACACCATAACACTATAAGCCCAAGCCATAACACTATAAGCCCAAGCCATAACACTATAAGCCCAAGCCTTAACACTATAAGCCCAAGCCTTAACACTATAAGCCCAAGCCTTAACACTATAAGCCCAAGCCTTAACACTATAAGCCCAAGCCTTAACACTATAAGCCCAAGCCTTAACACTATAAGCCCAAGCCTTAACACTATAAGCCCAAGCCTTAACACTATAAGCCCAAGCCATAACACCATAACACTATAAGCCCAAGCCATAACACTATAAGCCCAAGCCTTAACACTATAAGCCCAAGCCATAACACTATAAGCTCAAGCCATAACACCATAACACTATAAGCCCAAGCCATAACACTATAAGCCCAAGCCATAACACCATAACACTATAAGCCCAAGCCATGACACCATAACACTATAAACCCAAGCCATAACACTATAAGCCCAAGCCATAACACCATAACACTATAAGCCCAAGCCATAACACTATAAGCCCAAGCCTTAACACTATAAGCCCAAGCCTTAACACTATAAGCCCAAGCCATAACACCATAACACTATAAGCCCAAGCCATAACACTATAAGCCCAAGCCTTAACACTATAAGCCCAAGCCATAACACCATAACACTATAAGCCCAAGCCATAACACTATAAGCCCAAGCCTTAACACTATAAGCCCAAGCCATAACACTATAAGCCCAAGCCATAACACCATAACACTATAAGCCCAAGCCATAACACTATAAGCCCAAGCCATAACACTATAAGCCCAAGCCATAACACTATAAGCCCAAGCCATAACACTATAAGCCCAAGCCATAACACTATAAGCCCAAGCCTTAACACTATAAGCCCAAGCCTTAACACTATAAGCCCAAGCCTTAACACTATAAGCCCAAGCCATAACACATAACACTATAAGCCCAAGCCTTAACACTATAAGCCCAAGCCTTAACACCATAACACTATAAGCCCAAGCCTTAACACCATAACACTATAAGCCCAAGCCATAACACTATAAGCCCAAGCCTTAACACTATAAGCCCAAGCCATAACACTATAAGCCCAAGCCATAACACTATAAGCCCAAGCCATAACACCATAACACTATAAGCCCAAGCCATAACACCATAACACTATAAGCCCAAGCCATAACACCATAACACTATAAGCCCAAGCCATAACACCATAACACTATAAGCCCAAGCCATAACACCATAACACTATAAGCCCAAGCCTTAACACTATAAGCCCAAGCCATAACACTATAAGCCCAAGCCTTAACACTATAAGCCCAAGCCATAACACTATAAGCCCAAGCCATAACACTATAAGCCCAAGCCTTAACACTATAAGCCCAAGCCTTAACACTATAAGCCCAAGCCTTAACACTATAAGCCCAAGCCATAACACTATAAGCCCAAGCCATAACACTATAAGCCCAAGCCATAACACCATAACACTATAAGCCCAAGCCTTAACACTATAAGCCCAAGCCTTAACACTATAAGCCCAAGCCTTAACACTATAAGCCCAAGCCTTAACACTATAAGCCCAAGCCTTAACACTATAAGCCCAAGCCATAACACTATAAGCCCAAGCCATAACACCATAACACTATAAGCCCAAGCCATAACACTATAAGCCCAAGCCTTAACACTATAAGCCCAAGCCATAACTCTATAAGCCCAAGCCATAACACCATAACACTATAAGCCCAAGCCATAACACTATAAGCCCAAGCCATGACACCATAACACTATAAGCCCAAGCCCTAACACTATAACACTATAAGCCCAAGCCATAACACTATAAGCCCAAGCCATAACACCATAACACTATAAGCCCAAGCCATAACACTATAAGCCCAAGCCTTAACACTATAAGCCCAAGCCATAACACCATAACACTATAAGCCCAAGCCATAACACCATAACACTATAAGCCCAAGCCATAACACCATAACACTATAAGCCCAAGCCATAACACTATAAGCCCAAGCCATAACACTATAAGCCCAAGCCTTAACACTATAAGCCCAAGCCTTAACACTATAAGCCCAAGCCTTAACACCATAACACTATAAGCCCAAGCCATAACACTATAAGCCCAAGCCATACCACTATAAGCCCAAGCCATACCACTATAAGCCCAAGCCTTAACACTATAAGCCCAAGCCATAACACCATAACACTATAAGCCCAAGCCATAACACCATAACACTATAAGCCCAAGCCATAACACTATAAGCCCAAGCCATAACACCATAACACTATAAGCCCAAGCCATAACACCATAACACCATAAGCCCAAGCCATAATACTATAAGCCCAAGCCTTAACACTATAAGCCCAAGCCATAGCACTATAAGCCCAAGCCATAACACCATAACACTATAAGCCCAAGCCATAACACCATAACACTATAAGCCCAAGCCATAACACTATAAGCCCAAGCCATAACACTATAAGCCCAAGCCATAACACTATAAGCCCAAGCCATAACACTATAAGCCCAAGCCATAACACCATAACACTATAAGCCCAAGCCTTAACACTATAAGCCCAAGCCATAACACTATAAGCCCAAGCCATAACACCATAACACTATAAGCCCAAGCCATAACACTATAAGCCCAAGCCATAACACTATAAGCCCAAGCCATAACACTATAAGCCCAAGCCATAACACTATAAGCCCAAGCCATAACACTATAAGCCCAAGCCATAACACCATAACACTATAAACCCAAGCCTTAACACTATAAGCCCAAGCCATAACACCATAACACTATAAGCCCAAGCCATAACACTATAAGCCCAAGCCTTAACACTATAAGCCCAAGCCTTAACACTATAAGCCCAAGCCATAACACTATAAGCCCAAGCCATAACACCATAACACTATAAGCCCAAGCCATAACACCATAACACTATAAGCCCATGCCTTAACACTATAAGCCCATGCCTTAACACTATAAGCCCATGCCTTAACACTGTAAGCCCAAGCCTTAACACTATAAGCCCAAGCCTTAACACTATAAGCCCAAGCCTTAACACTATAAGCCCAAGCCATAACACCATAACACTATAAGCCCAAGCCATAACACCATAACACTATAAGCCCAAGCCATAACACTATAAGCCCAAGCCATAACACCATAACACTATAAGCCCAAGCCATAACACTATAAGCCCAAGCCTTAACACTATAAACCCAAGCCATAACACTATAAGCCCAAGCCATAACACCATAACACTATAAGCCCAAGCCATACCACTATAAGCCCAAGCCATAACACCATAACACTATAAGCCCAAGCCATAACACCATAACA